>NC_142481.1:4550454-4701969 GCF_049115385.1 Moschus berezovskii
ACAGAACTGTACAAAAAAGATGGTCACAACCAAGATAATCACGATGGCGTGATCACTCACCTGGAGCCAGACATCTTGGAATGTGAAGTCAAGTGGGCCTTAGAAAGCATCACTACGAACAAAGCTAGTGGAGGTGATGGAATTCCAATTGAGCTATTTCAAATCCTGAAAGATGATGCTGTGAAAGTGCTGCCCTCAATATGCTGGCAAATTTGGAAAGTTCAGCAATGGCCACAGGACTGGGAAAGGTCAGTCTTCATTCCAATCCCAAAGAAAGGCAATGCCAAAGAATGCTCAAACTACCTCACAGTTGCACTCATCTCCCACGCTAGTAACGTCATGCTCAAAATTCTCCAAGCCAGGCTTCAGCAATATGTGAACCGTGAACTCCCAGATGTTCAAGCAGGTTTTAGAAAAGGCAGAGGCACCAGAGATCAAATTGCCAACATCCGCTGGATCATGGAGAAAGCAGGAGAGTTCCAGGAAAACATCTATTTCTGCTTCATTGACTATGCCAAAGCCTCTGTGTGGATCACAATAAACTCTGGAACATTCTGAAAGAGATGGGAATACCAGACCACCTGACCTGCCTCTTGAGAAACCTGTAGGCAGGTCAGGAAGCAACAGTTAGAACTGGACATGGAACAACAGACTGGTTCCAAATAGGAAAAGGAGTACATCAAGGTTGTATATTGTCACCCTGCTTATTTAACTTATATGCAGAGTACATCATGAGGAACGCTGGGCTAGAAGAAGAATAAGCTGGACTCAAGATTGCCGGGAAAAATATCAATAACCTCAGCTATGCAGATGACACCACCCTTATGGCAGAAACTGAAGAGGAACTAAAAAGCCTTTTGATGAAAGTGAAAAAGGAGAGTGAAAAAGTTGGCTTGAAGTTCAACATTCAGAAAACTAAGATCATGGCATCTGGTCTTATCACTTCATGGCAAATAGATGGAGAAACAGTGGAGACAGTGTCAGACTTTATTTTGGGGGGCTACAAAATCACTGCAGATGCCGATTGCAGCCATGAAATTAAAAGACGCTTACTCCTTGGAAGGAAAGTTATGACCAACCTAGATAGTCTATTAAAAAGAGAGACATTACTTTGCCAACCAAGGTCAGTGTAGTCAAGGCTATGGTTTTTCCAGTGGTCATGTAAGGATGTGAGTTGGACTATGAAGAAAGCTGATCGCCGAAGAATTGATGCTTTTGAACTGTGGTGTTGGAGAAGACTCTTGAGAGTCCCTTGGACTGCAAGGAGATCCAACCAGTCCATTCTAAAGGAGATCAATCCTGGGTGTTCATTGGAAGGACTGATGCTGAAGCTGAAACTCCAATTCTTTGGCCACCTCATGAGAAGAGTTGACTCACTGGAAAAGACTCTGATGCTGGGAGGGATTGGGGGCAGGAGGATAAGGGCATGTCAGAGAATGAGATGACTGGATGGCATCACCGACTCGATGGACATGAGTTTGTGAACTCCGGGAGTTGTTGATGGACAGGGAGGCCTGGTGTGCTGTGATTCCTCGGGTCACAAAGAGTCGGACACAACTGAGCGACTGAAGTGAACTGAACTGAACTGTGGACTCTTAATTAAAATACAGACTGCAAGCATAGGGAAAGACTTATTTTTCTGATATAATAATATGAAAATTGTGACTACTATGGTTTACACTACAGAGGTTAGCAAACACTTAGCAAACATGGCAACACACTAATTATATGACTTTTCTAAGAAGCGTTTCCCATACCTTTCTAGTTTATCACAGAAGATGTATTTCCACATTGTCAACTAATATTCATGACTTGTGTTGATGTTATAATGATACACCAATATTTTAGTGAACTGTCATTGTGTTATCTTCACAAATTAAGTCTTATAACTATTGAAAATTTAGAACCAACCTCTGTTGTACTTTAATACATGCAAAGAGTCCATGACCATTTACATCACGGTGACCTCTTGGGATATATGACATCAAAGACAAACATCTGCATTTAGATGTTCATTGTACATTTTACATTCCGGTTCCATTGTGTAATGGAGAATAGATAGAAATGGTTGCAACACAATATAGAAGGGTTTCTCTTATCTCTCAAGTACAAACCATAAAAAAAATCTACGTTTGCATACACACTAAAAATGAAGCACCATAGGGATTTCACTGTTGAATTACATTCATTCTCAAATAATCTCAAATCATGTCATTATAAACAGGATGCATTGCTAATAATTGTAACTTTCTAACCATCAACCCTTCATCCTGTGACCCCGACTAACATATTCACGTTCTATGTGTTTTAACTATGCATTGCTCTCCATAATAATTCTCCTTCAGAGGAAGTTCAGAAAACAGGACTGACGAAATCCTTGCAAGTTTTCAGTCTCTGATGTGTATTTAGATTTGTGTTTTGATGAAATACTTTTGTACATGTTTGTCACATATTTCCTTATGTTTCTTGTATAAACTCTCATGCTTTCTGATGTGTGTTTAGGACAAACCTTGTTTCATCACTTGTTTCATTACTAGGTGCCAGGGTCCCGCCTCAGCAGAGTCCAGGGATACCCTCAGGATGAACAGCGTCAGCGAAGAAAAGCAAGCGAGTTGAGTGTTGGTTGGGTGCAGAATCAGCACTACTTTATTTTCTACATCAGTGCTTGTATACCCTAAAAACAATAATTCTACGGAGGAGGGAGTGCCTTGATAAGATTATAGCATGGGATCTGATTTTCGGCTCTACCCCCAAACATCTGCAGAGACAATTTTCCACACTAATACTATATGTTTACTTATTCTCTTATCTACCTTATCTCTATGTTTACTTTCTAGTGTAACCCAGGCACACCATAGACAGGGGGCAGGGAGACACAGCAGCAAGCACTGGTATGTCACCCTGAGGGCCAAGGGTCTCATGAGCTCGCTCCAGATCTCACCCGAAGGGGCCTTCTAAACTCCTGAAGGGCTCTGTATTTACTTTTGCTTGTGGAGTGTTTAGGCCTGTTGTTAGCAGACTTAGTTTTATGCCAGGGGCGCTTTGTGCAGTCGTGAGCATTCCAAATTCTAAATTGACATTTACAACCCCAACAGGGCCAGAAGGGGTAGGATGTTCTGTGTAAAAATATTTTCCTCATCCCTGGCATGCTTATAGGGACCCATGCTCCCACAGGGACTGTATCGCTGCCGTGCAAAGGTTTCAAGGGGGATATCTGAGCAGGAGTCAGAAGAATTCTTAGAAAGCATAGAAGACTACCAAGCATCAGAAGAAAAGATGGAGGCCCGGGAGTAGATGATGGGGCGGCCCGGAGAAATCCCCGGAGGTCTGGACAGCCTTGCGTGCCAGCTCCTCCAGCCAAGGCCTTGCCACGGGCGGGGTCTCTCATGCCGGCTCCCGACAACTAGGGCTTCTCTCCAGTGTGTGCTCTCAGGTGTTGAGTGAGATCACTGCTCTCACTAAAGGCTTTGCCACGTTGCTTACATTTGTAAGGTTTCTCTCCGTATGAATCGGCTGATGTTTAGAAAAATTTGAACTCTGGCTAAGGCATTGCCACATTGTTTGCATTTGCATGGTTTCTCCCCAGTATGAATTCTCTGATGTTGGGAAGACCTGAGCTATTGGTGAAGGTTTTGCCACATTCTGTACATTTGTAAGTTACATCTCCAGTATGAATTCGCTGATGTTAAGTAAGATTTGAATTCTGATAAAAGACTTTGCCACACTTTGTACATTTATAAGGTTTCTCCCCAGTATGAATTTGCTGATGTTGATTAAGATTTGAGCAATAGATAAAACACTTTAACACATTCCTTACATTTATCAGTTTATAAGCTTTCTGGCCAGTATGGATTCATTGATGGTGTCTAAGATGTGAACTCTTACTAAAGGCTTTGCCAACATTTGAAAGGTTTCCAATCTGTATGAATTATCCAATATCTACTTAGATTGGATGAGTGAGTAAATACTTTTATACATTTCTTACACTTGTTTTCTTTCTGTGGATTCTGAATAGTCTGCTGTTGAGTAAGTTCTGAAGATTGATTAGAAACTTTACCATATTCACTACAAATATACGTCTTCTCTCCAACATGAGTATCTTTATAGAAAGACTTGATATTTGATAAATGGAACATCATAGTTACTCAGAAATGTGCACAGTTTTATTAGGACTCTCAAGAAATGAAACAGCAACCAGTTCATGCAGGTTGTCACAAGCCAAGAAGAGCATTTTAGTTCTCACTGTGAAAGAGAAAGGTAATCACCAGACAAAATTTCATCATAGTTTAGCAGGAAGAAGGTAGCAGGTGATAGCCGTCTATGACAGAAACAGAAATAAATCCAGACTTTTCCAAAATCATTTCCAGTGAAGCAGATCTTCCGAAAACACACGACGAAGAATGACTTCCTCACTGATGCTTGGCCCTCTCACCTGAGTCATCGGCTCAATCCATTCACACCTACCTGGGTACATGGCCATTGTCTCCATTCTCCTTATACTCCTGGGACCCTTCATTTGCTCCAGAAAAGTGACCAGGTCCACCTAGAGACCACAAGACCTGTTCATCAGAGAATGGAATATTTGTTTTGCTAGAGATTCTTCACTTTCCAATCTAATACGTATCCAGGTGAGAAGAGAATGCATGGTAGAATGTTAAGACAGCCTAGAAAAAGATTTCCCCAAATGCTTTAGTGAAAGCACCTATACAACACTAGGGAGAAGGCAATGGCAACCCATTTCAGTACCCTTGCCTGGAAAAAGCCCATGGATGGAGGAACCTGGTGGGCTACAGTCCATGGAGTTGCTAAGAGTCGGAGACGACTGAGCGACTTCACTTTCACTTTTCACTTTCATGCATTGGAGAAGGAAATGGCAACCCACTCCAGTGTTCTTGCCTGGAGAATCCCAGGGACGGGGGAGCCTGGTGGGCTGCTGTCTATGGGGTCGCACAGACTCGGACACGACTGAAGCGACTTAGCAGCAGCAGCAGCATACAACACTAACTAATACACAAAAATCAGATCCTGACATTCTGGTCACATACTGCAAGGCAAAAGGAAGTAGTGGAAATTTGATTTGAAGAGGAGGGTGACACCATTTTATATCAGAACTTATAGAATTAGCACTAACCTAGACATAGGCAGACTACATTAAGGAAGAAAAAAATTTAAATCATCATGAAGTCTTCTTTCTAAATTCATAATTTTCCATTTTCCCATAGAAAGCAGGGATCTGAAACGCTATTAAAAGAAGCAGAAGACGCCAAGAGACAGTCTAGAAATGCAGGAACCAAAACCCTGAGAGTAGATAAGAGATTCTGGAAGGAAGTTATCCTCAACCAAAGTGGCCAAGTTCCTATAGTTCTCTAACATCATGTCCCTGTACACTTCCCACTGACTGAGGTCCAGGCAACCCACTCCTCGAGTGAAATCTATGGTCACATCCTGGAACATCAGCTGTCCCGGAAATACAAAGTACAGATGACATGCGGCTGTGAGAAGACTTCCTAATGTATCCCAAGATGACAAAAGCAAGCTCACAGAACTGGTTTCGATATAGGAGAGTGTTTGGTGTATACTTTTTACATAGCAATATTTTCTACCGAATTCCTAACCCAAGAAATGACGAGATGGGACCCACAAACCATTTCAGAAACTATTCTGATCTGGAAGACAAATGATAAAATAATCAGAACGACATTGGCTTTTTTTTTTTTTTTTTTTTGGCCACACCACCTGGCTTGTGGGATCCTAGTTCCCTGACCAGGGAACGAACCTGGGACCCCACAGAGAAAGCCCCAAGTCATAAGCACTAGGCCACCAAGGAATTCCTGGCATATTTCTTTTTGAGTGTTGTATTTGTATGACACAGGATGAATTATCTATCAAGGAACCAGGTAATATTTTTAAAAAGCATACTCTGATCCAAGAGTTCGTGAGTGGGGCAAATGTGCCATTTATTTTAACAAGCTTATTTTTTCTTAGTATTTTCAACAAGCTCCTTTTAACTAGTAATGTTGAAAATTCTGCTCCATGAATGAACATTTTGAACAGTAATGACATACAATAAGTACTTATAATAAGTACTTGTAATAATAAGTAATGTAAGCATTCATACTTACTTTTGAATTTCAAGTGTTTTTCAAATTTTACAGTTCTAATAAGATAGCATCCTCAGTAGCAACAATCATTTTAACTATTTACTATATACTATATATCTTTCTGATAGTTTTTACAGAGTCTTGGATGTGCAACAGAAACAATTTAAAATCAATAATGTTGTTCCACCTTTCTGCAAATATATAGCAAACATTCCATACACAGTTTAAATTTATTTGCCTTTATGTACTCTAAAGCAGAGACATTACTTTGCGAACCAAGGTCCGTCTAGTCAAGGCAATGGTTTTTCCCGTGGTCATGTATGGATGTGAGAGTTGGACTGTGAAGAAAGCTGATCGCCGAAGAATCGATGCTTTTGAACTGTGGTGTTGGAGAAGACTCTTGAGAGTCCCTTATACTGCAAGGAGATCCAACCAGTCCATTCTAAAGGAGATCAATCCTGGGTGTTCATTGGAGGGACTGATGCTAAAGCTGAAACTGCAATACTTTGGCCACCTCATGCGACGAGTTGACTCACTGGAAAAGACTCTGATGCTGGGAAAGGTTGGGGGCGGGAGGAGAAGGGGACGACGGAGAATGAGATGGCTGGATGCCATCACCGACTCTGTGGACATGAGTTTGAGTGAACTCCGGGAGTTGGTACTGGACAGGGAGGCCTGGCGTGCTGTGATTCATGGGGTCGCGGAGAGTCGGACACGACTGAGCAACTGAACTGAACTGAACTGATAACAACAAACCCCCAGGGAGGAAAACCGGAATCAGAGAAGTAAAGGTTTGCAGCTTCTCAGGCATCAGGAGGAAAAGCAGACACAGCCCCAGACCCGGGACAGGACGTTTACCTGAGAAGCTGCCGTTTCCTCCTCTTCTTCCTCCTGCTCTGCGTCTTCTTTGGGGATGTTACGTCCCAAAACAGCGTACATGCTGAGAAAATACCTCTAAAGGCATCCACACAGCTCTTTCACCTTCAACTGCTGCAGTGAAAAACAAGAGAGCCTCTTCTTGTTTCTCTCTCCCTTTTCCGAGCTCTTTTCTGACTTCCTCTGTCCCTGAGCTGTAGTGGGTAATCAAGATTTCGCTGATATGCTAATCACATCCTGGGGCTGGTGCTCACTTTCCCCACTCTCTTTGCAGACCACCCCGAGAGTTCTCTTTCTTTTCGCGTTAGAGACAGGAGGCCCCAGAATAACTCACAATAGATAATGGACCCAACTTTTGAGCTACCTGACTCAGAGGGTTTTTGAAACTATGCAGGAGGCAGACCTGCTTCCAGGAGCCTTGAGCTGGAGGCCTCAGCTCTGCCTGCCCCGGAGCTCTGGAGGGTTGAGAGCGGAATCTTCTAGAAATAAAGAATGTCAGCCTGATTCCCTGGGGAGGGGCTCTTTTTAGGATGGGTGTTTCCCTGCTAGGCTAGTGCCTGTGCCCTTGGGGGAGGGGAGAGTAGGGGTGAGTGTTTTGTGGGAATCACCTGGGGGCCCTGGGTTCCAGCAAGGCTTTGCTCTCAGATTTCTATGAAAGGTGGCCTGAGTCCTTAGTTTTGGTTTGGTTTTTTTTGTTACTCATCTCTGTATCCTGGGGACAAAGGTTTTCACAAGATGATTTGCACTGTGAATAGCTCTCTGCAGGTGAGGGGCCTCCTACTTCAAGACCAGGGGCCTGGAGGTGTTTCCATCACAGCTTTCTTTAAAAATAAACCAGTGGCAGCAGTGGACATTGGGCTAACAGTGTATATGGGCAGGGACAGATGCCTTTGAAAATGATGCCCTAAAATCTATCTGGTGACCAACGAAGGAAATAATGTTCAGTGTTAGGTCATAAGTGAACTTACCCATAAATTAACGCATGAAACAGATTATCTGGTGGCTCAGATAGCAGAGTCTGCCTGCATGTGGGAGACCCGAGTTTGATCCCTGGGTCTGGAAGATTCCCTGGAGAAAAAAATGGCAACCCTCTCCAGTATTTTTGCCTGGAAAATCCCTTGGACCGAGGAGCCTGGCAGGCTACAGTCCATGGAATCGCAAAGAATCAGACACGATGGAGTACATAAGAACATTTACCTACAGCAGAATGCCATGCTGTAAAAATCTTACTTTTTGTAGCATTTTCAGATGGGCTTCCTTCACATAGTAAAATGCATGGAATGATCGTCCATGTATTTTATACCTTGAAAGCTTAATATAAAAAAGTTTAAAATCTACATCTGCACCACGAGTCCTGCTCATTAAATAGGTTCACCAATAACATTTTCTAGAGTCCATATATATATATGTTAACAGAATATTTTCACAAATATAGAGAACAGACCTGTGGACACAGCCGGAGAATGAGAGGGGACCAGTTGAGAGAATAGCCTTGACATGTATTCACCACAGTGTGTGAAACAGGTAGCAAGAGGGAAGCTGCTGTGCAGCTCAGAGAGCTCAGCTCGGTGCTCCGTGATGGCTAGAGGGGTGAGATGGAGATCGTGGGCGGGAGGCTCAGGAGAGAGTGGGTATGCATATGCTTATGGCTGATTGATGAAGTTGTACAGCAGAATCGGACACAACATTGT
The DNA here is from genome assembly GCF_049115385.1 of Moschus berezovskii. Taxonomy (NCBI): domain Eukaryota; kingdom Metazoa; phylum Chordata; class Mammalia; order Artiodactyla; family Moschidae; genus Moschus; species Moschus berezovskii. The sequence continues at coordinate 4,559,123 of NC_142481.1, forward strand.
AAAGCAATTATTTTCCAAAAAATATATATACATCTCAAAAGGAAAAACAAAACAGAACCGATTAATAACCCAGTGCTTAAGAATCCATCTGACAGGGCAAGGAACCTGGGCTTCATCGTGGGCCAGGAATACTCCACATGCTTTGGGGAGACTAAGCCTGTGCGCCACAACTGCTGAGCCTGGGTGGGGCAACTTGCTCTTTTTGATGCGCAAGAGGCAAATGAAAGATGCTCACCATCGCTAAATAATAAGAAATGCACAACCAAACTGCAGTGATGTATCACCTCATGCCAGTCAGAATAACAACTAGCAAAAAGCCCACTGATAATATCATAAACGCTGGAGAGGCCTGGAGATCAGGGAACCTCCTACATGGCTGGACGGAATGTAAGCTGCTGCAGTCACATGGGAGGACAGTGTGGAAGTTCCTTAAAAAACATAGCCTCCTGACATTTAAGGAAATGAATTCCAAGAAGAGTAGACAGAATAGATTAACTGACAAATGTATAAGATTTGCAGTTTTCAGTAAATCATCTGCAATTCTGAAATGCCCAGGTGTGGTCTAGCATTTTTAAATTCTTTGAGTAAATGTGTATTAATGCACACACTCACATGTTCCTTTGCAGTTTCTCACTGCATGTGTATCTTCAGACACATATTTATCGTATTCAATGTGTGTTATATAAATTATACAACATATATTCTTTTAGATATTTATACATTGCATTCAATGTATGTCAAAGTCATGAGAAACATGACTGGCCAAATATGGCATAGCTGATAGTTTCATTGAGTTGGACAAGGCTGTGCTCCATGTGACCAGTTTGGTTAGTTTCATTTGAAGGGGAGGGTCAGAATAGAACATGTGGTTTTCACAGGAAGGGCTGCGAGTTCTGAAGAAAAGAATAAAACTAAAAACACCTTGTTTGATTCTGTGTTCCAGAATGCCTGCTGTGTCAGTGGCTGTAGAGGATTGAGTTTTACCTGTTGAGATCCTCCCTCTGTGTGGGGCTGTGTTACAGGGACCTCGGTGTGTTTTTTTAAGTATTTTCAACACTCAGGGGTCACGTCCCAAGACTCATCTTGCCTGAGAAGGAAGCCCAGAGGAAGAGGAAAGCAAGAAGTCAGAAATGACTTGTTCCGAGAGAAGAGGTATAGTCCTTTGGTTTGTTCTGTCTCTCTTTCCTGAAATGCTGTTTCTTTGGACTTCATAAGCTTCTTAACTTCTGAATGGGTTTATTTGGACTTACCCATAGTCATCATTCCAACGGACCCATTGCCCTCCTGGCACATCCGTGTGACAGGAAACAGAGTATTGCCAGCCAAAGAAACTCACTCAAGCTTTTAAGTCCTGAGTTTTTATTGGGGTTTAGCTACATAGGTGTGGTTGATACCATCTCCAGCATTCTCCCCTCCTTAGAGGTTGGGCTAATAAGCCCACCTGGCTCAAAGCCCCAAACCTCTAGTCACTTCATTGGTCTTTGGGAAATGGCCACCCTCACAACCTGAGTGTAAGAATGCACCGCGGCAAGACAGAAAGAGCGCCAGAGGGGTGATCAAGAGGCTTTATTGGGCAATCGCTCTCGGGCAGAACTCCCAGGTGCGAGCAGGGAAGAGCGGGAGTCTGCAACTTGTGGGAAGGGAGGCGGCACTTTTATACCCCGGTGACTGAGGATGTGGCAGACCTTTTCCATATAGGGTAAGGAACGGACCCTGAGGTGCTGGTTGGTCTACATGGCCTCGTGTAGGTTTTTAATTGGCCGGCGTCTTGGCGACTCTGTGTCCATCAGTCTGCCTGGCAACGGGCTGTTGATTGGTGGATGGCTGGCTCCGGGACCTTCCGGCGGGGGCCTCTTGCTGGCGCTCTCCGTGCTTTCTGCCCGCAGTTGGCGTGACCTTTCACTGAGTCATCCCATTATTATACTAGGGGTCCACCATAAGTCATCTTGTTAGCATAAATTATCAGGGCCCACGGAGAGTAATAAAGCCACTGCAGTCACTAAGGAAATTTCAAGAGTGAAAAAACTTAAATTCCAAGAGTAGTTTAAAAACTTCCAGAACCTGGGGACCAAAGCCTGCGAAATTCTTTTTTTTTTTTTTTTTTTTAGTTTTAGTGTTTATTTAGTTTTGGTTATACTGGGATTTTGCTGATGGGCTTGGGCTTTCTCTATTGTGATTAGGAGGCGCTACTGTGTTGTGTGGAGCTCTGGCTCTAAGGCATGGGTTCAGTGGTTGTATTAATAACTGGCAGGCTCTGGAGCAGGTGGGCTTCAGTAGTTGTGGCACACCAGATTAGTTGCTCCAAGGCTTGTGGGATCTTCCCTGATCAGGGATGGAAGCTATGTCCCCTGCATTGACAGGTAGATTTCTACCCACTGTAGCATCAAGCAAGTCCCTAAATTATTTATTACACAATGTTGAAACCTTAATGTTTCCTTTATGCCCTTTGATTTTTTTTCCCCCTCTGATTTTTGATATTACCTTGGAATACCTCACCTGTTGCATGCTTACAAAATATTTGTTGTGTTTAAACCTTCTATTTTATTGTGCAAAATAATGTCTAAGTCTCTCTTTAGATGGGCTTCTTTGGCTACCTTGTAAGCTATTTTGCTTCATTTATTTTGAAATTTCAGCTAGTCTATACAGTGATAGCTCCATCTGTAATTTGGCAGGTTCCCTCTATTTAGGTGTTTTTTGTTTTTTAAATTCAAAATTATGCTGGCTCCCCTAGATACAGCTGAGACTTATATTTGAAATATCCATGTTTGTTTTGAGTTTGAATTGTTCTGAATTTGCAGTCACTGAAGTCTTTATGTCACTACATCTTCTATGTAAAACTTGTGATTTTCAGACTTTATGTGCTTCAGTAAAGTTTTACAGTTTCTTCACATCGGTCTGGAAATGTGTTCTAAATAGGTGTCATGGTATATTTGCTAATAAAATGTAGAGTGTTTCTCATATTGTGTTTTAAAAGAGGAAAAATTGTTTTCAGTGAACCCAGGTGGCTCAGTGGTAAAGAATCTGCCTACTGACGCAGGAGACCTGGGTTTGATCCTTGGGTTGGAAAGGAAATGGCAACCTGGAGAAGGAAATGGCAACCCCCTCCAGTATTCTTGCCTGGGAAATCCCATGGACAGAGAAGTCTGGATGGCTACAGTCTATGGGGTCGCAAAGAGTTGGACATGATTGATGTGACTTAGCACGCTTTCATGCCCAATTTGTAAATGTTTGTCTTACCATAAATCCTAAAATACACTTGAGTTTTTTTTAAAGTTGGATTGAAAATGTTTCTTCCTAAAGATCTGTTACTTATGGAAGGTTGTTTCCCTTTAAGTGTGTTTATGTCTGCATCTGTGCATGCAGCCAGAAACCTAGGGTTTATACAAAAGCCATCATCATTTCATGAATATGTTTATTTATTCTAACCTTTGAAAATTGTTCTTACATATTTTCCATGGCCTTAGATTATTTCCTTTTAGTGAAATGAAGATATAGTTCCATTTTAGTATATGTATACATGAAAATGTTCAAATGATTTGATTGATTATTTTTCTTGTTTTTTGTATTCCTCACAATTAGAAAAACTTCTGTGAACTTTCTTTAGAGTTGTCCCTGTGTATTTCTCCGTGTATTATTAGTTAACTTTTAGAGTTCAGTTCAGTTCAGTTCAGTCGCTCAGTCGTGTCCGACTCTCCGCGACCCCATGAATCACAGCACGCCAGGCTTCGCTGTCCATCACCAACTCCCGGAGTACACTCAAACTCATGTCCACAGAGTCGGTGATGGCATCCAGCCATCTCAATCTCCGTCGTCCCCTTCTCCTCCCGCCCCCAACCTTTCCCAGCATCAGAGTCTTTTCCAGTGAGTCAACTCGTCGCATGAGGTGGCCAAAGTATTGCAGTTTCAGCTTTAGCATCAGTCCCTCCAATGAACACCCAGGATTGATCTCCTTTAGAATGGACTGGTTGGATCTCCTTGCAGTATAAGGGACTCTCAAGAGTCTTCTCCAACACCACAGTTCAAAAGCATCGATTCTTCGGCGATCAGCTTTCTTCACAGTCCAACTCTCACATCCATACATGACCACGGGAAAAACCATTGCCTTGACTAGACGGACCTTGGTTGGCAAAGTAATGTCTCTGCTTTTTAATATACTATCAAGGTTGGTCATAACTTTCCTTCCAAGGAGCAAGCGTCTTTTAATTTCATGGCTCTTGTTGTTATCAACTTCTTCTTTTTTCTTATAAAAGTGAAGACTGGCTCTTTAGACTGCTTCTCCCTTGTGTCCCACAGCCTTTTCTTCATTCTATCCTGGCTTTCTACAGACCATGATGAATTCTCAAGAAGAATCAGTGACCTCCCTTTGTGAGAAATGAACATGGGGGTCACTGGTATCTGAGATTTCCATTGGAATGTGGTTTGTGTTGGGATCCTAGGGAAATAAGGAAATGCTGTGATGAGTTTACCTGTAGATGCAATTCAGTTCTGTAGAACAGGAGTTTTTAAAATGCCCTTATAAATAGAATGAACTCAGCAGTCCAGAATTTCTCAGAAAATTTTCAGAAATCAAAAAAGTACCAGAGACTATCCTGCTTCAAGAAGAAAAACTATTACACATACTAATAGTTACAGGTCATGGGAGGAATATATGCAGCGGAATTAGCATAAAATTATTATTTTTCATAATAGATAGAGATCATGGTTTTGATAATGTTGCCAAGATACCTGGCAGTGATAATACATTTTTCCATGTACTTCTTAACCCATGACCTTGGATGTTCACTGGTTCAGGTGTTTCTGTGAGATTCCCATGTATGAAGTTTTTTGTTTTTTCTGTCTTCAAAAAGGGTCCCTGGAGAAGGGGATGGCTACCCATTCCAGTATTCTTGCCAGGAGAATCCCATGAGGAGCCGGGCAGGCTACAGTCCCTGGAGTTGCAAAGAATAGGACACGACTGAGTGGCAAACATTTTTCTTGCTTTTAGTTCTATTTAGGAATACAGAAATTTCTGTAAACTTTCAGTAGAGTTGTTTCTGTATATTTGTCTGTGTTTTATTACAGTCTAGACTGGAAAAGGTCAGTCTTCATTCCAATCCCAAAGAAAGGCAATGCCAAAGAATGCTCAAACTACCGCACAATTGCACTCATCTCACATGCTAGTAAAGTGATACTCAAAATTCTCCAAGCCAGGCTTCAGCAATATGTGAACCGTGAACTCCCAGATGTTCAAGCAGGTTTTAGAAAAGGCAAAGGCACCAGAGATCAAATTGCCAACATCCGCTGGATCATGGAGAAAGCAAGAGAGTTCCAGAAGAGCATCTATTCCTGCTTCATTGACTATGCCAAAGCCTTTGACTGTGTGGATCACAATAAACTGTGGAAAATTCTGAAAGAAATGGGAATACCAGACCACCTGACCTGCCTCTTGAGAAACCTGTATGCAGGTCAGGAAGCAACAGTCAGAACTGTACATGGAACAACAGACTGGTTCCAAATAGGAAAAGGAGTACGTGAAGGCTGTATATTGTCACCTTGCTTATTTAACTTATATGCAGAGTACATCCTGAGGAACGCTGGGCTGGAAGAAGCAAGAGCTGGAATCAAGATTGCTGGGAGAAATATCAATAACCTCAGATATGCAGATGACACCACCCTTTTGGCAGAAAGTGAAGAGGAACAAACAAGCCTCTTGATGAAAGGGAAAGAGGAGAGTGAAAAGGTTGGCTTGAAGCTCAACATTCAGAAAACAAAGATCATGGCATCTGGTCCCATCATTTCATGGGAAATAGATGGGCAAACAGTGGAAACAGTGTCAGACTTTATTTTTTGGGGCTCCAAAATCACTACAGATGCTGATTGCAGCCATGAAATTAAAAGACGCTTACTGCTTGGAAAGAAAGTTATGACCAACCTTGATAGTATATTGAAAATCAGGGACATTACTTTGCCAAAGGTCCGTCTAGTCAAGGCTATGGTATTTCCCGTGGTTATGTATGGATGTGAGAGTTGGACTGTGAAGAAAGCTGAGTGCCGAAGAATTGATGCTTTTGAACTGTGGTGTTGGAGAAGACTCTTGAGAGTCCCTTATACTGCAAGGAGATCCAACCAGTCCATTCTAAGGGAGATCAATCCTGGGTGTTCATTGGAAGGACTGATGCTAAAGCTGAAACTGCAATACTTTGGCCACCTCATGCGAAGAGTTGACTCACTGGAAAAGACTCTGATGGTGGGAAAGGTTGGGGGCGGGAGGAGAAGGGGACGACCGAGAATGAGATGGCTGGATGGCATCACTGACTCTGTGGACATGAATTTGAGTGAACTCCGGGAGTTCGTGTTGGACAGGAAGCCCTGGCGTGTTGTGATTCATGGGGTCGCGGAGAGTCGGACATGACTGAGCGACTGAACTGAACTGAACTGGGAGTCCATAAACTGATGTAAAATTTCAACTCTGCCATTTAAAGAGTGTTTGTTAAAATATTTTCCAAAGGATGCAAGAGCAACATTATTGATTTTAAATTATTTCTGTTGCACATTCAAGACTCTGAAAAACTGTCAGAAAGGTGTATCAGTTCGGTTCAGTTGCTCAGTCGTGTCTGACTCTTTGTGACCCCGTGAATCGCAGCACGCCAGGCCTCCCTGTCCATCACCAACGCCCAGAGTTTACTCAAACTCATGTCCATCGAGTTGGTGATGCCATCCAGCCATCTCATCCTCTGTCATCCGCTTCTCCTCCTGCCCCCAATTCCTCCCAGCATCCGGGTCTTTTCCAATGAGTCAACTCTTCCCATGAGGTGGCCAAAGTATGGGAGTTTCAGCTTCAGCATCAGTCCTTCCAATGAACACTCAGGATTGATCTCCTTCAGAATGGACTGGTTGGATCTCTTTGCAGTCCAAGGGACTCCTTCGAGAGTCTTCTCCAACACCACAGTTCAAAAGCATCAATTCTTTGGCGATCAGCTTTCTTCACAGTCCAACTCTCACATTCATACATGACCACTGGAAAAACCACAGCCTTTACTAGACAGACCTTGGTTGGCAAAGTAATGTCTCTGCTTTTTAATATGCTATCTAGGTTGGCATAACTTACTCCAAGGAGTAAACGTCTTTTACTTTCATGGCTGCAATCAGCATCTGCAGTGATTTTGGAACTTCAAAAAATAAAGTCTGACACTCTTTCCATTGTTTGCCCATCTATCTCCCATGAAGTGATGGGACCAGATGCCATGATCTTAGTTTTCAAAATGTTGAGCTTCAAGCCAACTTTTTTACTTTCCCCTTTCACTTTCATTAAGAGGCTTCTTTGTTCCTCTTCACTTTCTGCCAAAAGGGTGGTGTCATTTGCATATCTGAGGTTACTGATATTTCTCCTGGCAATCTTGATTCCAGCTTGTGCTTCCTCCAGCCCAGGGTTCCTCATGATGTACTCCGCATATAAGTTAAATAAGCAGGGTGACAATATACAGCCTTGACATAGTCCTTTTCCTATTTGGAACCAGTCCGTTGTTCCATATCCCGTTCTAACTGTTGCTTCCTGACCTGCATATATCAGTTCAGTTCAGTCGCTCAGTGGTGTCTGACTCTCCACGATCCCATGAATCGCAGCACGCCATGCCTCCCTGTCCATCACCAACTCCCGGAGTTCACTCAAACTCATGTCCACAGAGTCGGTGATGCCATTCAGCCATCTCATTCTCTGTCGTCCCCTTCTCCTCCCTCCCCCAACCTTTCCCAGCATCAGAGTCTTTTCCAGTGAGTCAATTCATCACATGAGTTGGCCAAAGTATTGCAGTTTCAGCTTTAGCATCAGTCCTTCCAATGAACACCCAGGATTGATCTCCTTTATATCAGTTCAGTTCAGTTCAGTCTCTCAGTCGTGTCCGAATCTCTGCGACCCCATGAATCACAGCACGCCAGGCCTCCCTGTCCATCACCAACTCCCGGAGTTCACCCAAACTCATGTCCACAGAGTCGGCGATGCCATCCAGCCATCTCAATCTCCGTCGTCCCCTTCTCCTCCCGCCCCCAACCTTTTCCAGCATCAGAGTCTTTTCCAGTAAGTCAACTCGTGGCATGAGGTGGCCAAAGTATTGCAGTTTCAGCTTTAGCATCAGTCCCTCCAATGAACATCCAGGATTGATCTCCTTTAGAATGGACTGCTTGGATCTCCTTGCAATATAAGGGACTCTCAAGAGTCTTCTCCAACACCACAGTTCAAAAGGATCGATTCTTCGGCGATCAGCTTTCTTCACAGTCCAACTCTCACATTCATACATGACCACGGGAAAAACCATTGCCTTGACTAGACGGACCTTTGTTGGCAAAGTAATGTCTCTGCTTTTTAATATACTATCAAGGTTGGTCATAACTTTCCTTCCAAGGAGCAAGCGTCTTTTAATTTCATGGCTGCAATTAGCATCTGCAGTGATTTTGGAGCCCCCAAAAATAAAGTCTGACACTCTTTCCACTGTTTGCCCATCTATTTCCCATGAAGTGATGGGATCAGATGCCATGATCTTTGTTTTCTGAATGTTGAGCTTCAAGCCAACCTTTTCACTCTCCTCTTTCACTTTCATCAAGAGGCTTTTGAGTTCCTCTTCACTTTCTGCCATAAGGGTAGTGTCATCTGCATATCTGAGGTTATTGATATTTCTCCCAGCAATCTTGATTCCAGCTTGTGCTTCTTCCAGCCTAGCGTTCCTCATGATGTACTCTGCATATAAGTTAAATAAGCAAGGTGACAATATACAGCCTTGACGTACACCTTTTCCTATTTGGAACCAGTCTGTTGTTCCATGTCCAGTTCTAACTGTTGCTTCCTGACCTGCATACAGGTTTCTCAAGAGGCAGGTGAGGTGGTCTGGGATTCCCATCTCTTTCAGAATGTTCCACAGTTTATTGTGATCCACAGAGTCAAAGGCTTTGGCATAGTCAATGAATATAGTAGATGCTAAATAGATAAAATAATTCTTGCTACCAAGGTTACTACTATGAGACCTGTAAAATCTGTAGAACACTTGAAGTTCAAAGTTAAGTATGAATTCTTTCCTTACTATTCTACCTCATAGCTCTTCAAAATGGTCATTCATGGAACAGAATTTTCAACATTACTAGTTCAAATAAGCTTGTTAAAAATGTGGCATATTGGTCCCACTCCAGAATGTTTGGATTGGAATGTGTTTTTTAAGAATATTTCCAGTTTTTTGTTTTTTTTTTTTGAATAGTCAGTTTATCCTGTGTCACATGAGTACAATACTCAAAAATAAATATGCCAACATATTTATATTATATTATATTATATTTTATGTTTTTATATTATATTTTGTATTTTATATATTATTACAATATCCTGATCATTTTATACTTCTTCTTCCTAGTCATAATACTTTCTGTAGTATTTTGTGGATCATATCTCTCCTCTTTTCTTGGGGTTAAAAATACGGTGAAAATATTTCTGTGTAAAAATTATAGTCTTGTGTAATAGCAGGCACTCTCCTAAAGGAAAACCAGGTTTCTGAACTTGCTGTTTCCATCTTGGGTCACATAAGGAAGTCTTCCCACGGCCACATGGCATCTGTACTTTGCATTTCAGGGACGACTGACATTCTGGGATGTGGCCATAGATTTTAATCAAGAGGAGTGGGAATGCCTGGACCTCGGTCAGCGGGAATTGTACAGGGACGTGATGTTAGAGAACTATGGGAACCTGGCCTCCTTGGGTGAGGACAACTTCCTTCCAGAATAGCTTACCCACCCACTAGGTTTTGGTTCCTTCATTTCTAGAATGTCTCCTGAAATTTTCTGCGTCCCACAGTAGTTTCAGATGTCTGCTTTCTAGGGGGAAATGAGTATCTGTGAGTTTAGAAAGAAAAGCTTCATGATGATTCGTTATGCTGGTAAGCTTTTTCTTCCTTGATGTACTCTGCCTCCTTCATTCTAGGTTAGTGGTAATTGTTTAAGTTCTGTGGTATTAAATAGTTGCACCCTCTCTTAATCTCACATTTACACACTTACTTTTGGCTTAGCAGTACTTGACCAAATTCTCAGGATCTGATTGTTATGTATTTATTAGTGTTGTATAGGTGCTTTGAATAAAGGATTTGGGGAGATCATTCTCTAGGCTTTAGTAATATTCTCCCATGCATTCCTGTCTCACCTGAATACATACAGGATTGGACACAGATGAATCTCTAAGAACACTAATATTCCTTTCTCTGATGAACAGGTCTTGTGGTCTCTCAGCTGGACCTGGTCTCCTTTCTGGAGCAATTGAATGATCCCAGGAGTATAAGGACAATGGAGACAACAGACATATACCCAGTAGGTATGAACGGACTCAGATGAGAGGTCCAAGGAGCAGTGAGGAAGTCATCCTTTGTCAGGTGGTTCTGGAAGATCTCCCTCAGTGGAAATGGTTTTGGAAAACCTGGGTTTATTTCTGCTACTGTCATAGAAATGTATCAGCTGCCCCATTCTCTCCCTTAAATCATGCATGAATTCATCTCCAGTGATTACTTTTCTCCATCACAGTGTGAACTAAAAGTTCCTCTTGGCTTGTGACAAACTGCATTCATTGGTTGCTCTTCCATTTCTTGGGGCTCCTAGGAAAACTGTGCCATTTATGAGGAACTGTATGACAGTCCTTTTAAAGTTTCTTTCTACCTCTAGACAAAAATGTCTGCGTGAAGTGGTAGACAAACTGCTAAACTTCTAGGAATACTGGGGACAGGTTTTTGTTTTCTGATTTATAACTTCTTATCCACTGGGAGCTAGAGATAGGACCTTCTAAACAAATTACAAATTCGAGTAATTTTTCACTGCAGAAAGCAAAACCTCATGAAAATGAAAGAATGCACATCTCAGGTTGACTTCAAAGTTTTTCTTTTCCTTATATGATTTCATATTAAATATCTCAAGTGTATTCGTCCTTATTCTAAAATGCTAAACTACATTAATATATTCAATTACCTCATAGAATTTTAAAATAAATTGGCATAAAAGCTTAGCACATTTTCCACCCATATTATTAATGGTTGATTCAAACTGTAAGAATTTCTAGATTATAAAAAGAAATCTTTTTAAAAAGTTCTAGTTGGAATACAACTGTTTTATAATTTTGTTCTACTGTACACCAAAAAGAATCAATTACACCTATCAGTCAGCTCATTCAGTCCCTCAGTCATGTCCCGTTCTTTGCAACCCCATTGACTGCAGCACACCAGGCTTCGCTCTCCAAAACCAACATCTGGAGCCTGGTCAAACTCATGTCCACCAAGTCTGTGATGCCATACAACACTCTCATCCTCTGTTGTCCCCTTCTCCTCCTGCCCTCAATTTTTCCCAGCATCAGGGTCTTTTCTGGTCAGTCAGTTCTTTGCATGAGGCGGCCAAATTACTGGAGCCTCAGCTACAGCATCAGTCTTTCCAGTGAATGTTCAGGACTGATTTCCTTTGGAATGTAGTGGTGTGATCTCCTTGCAGTTCAAGGGACTCAGAGTCTTCTGCAACACCGCAGTTCAAAACCATCGGGTTTTCGGGACTCAGCTATCTTTATGGTCCAACTCTCACATCCATACATGACTACTGGAAAAACCTTAGCATTGACTAGACAGACATTTTTTGGCAAAGTAACGTCTCTGCTTTTTAATATGCTGTCTAGGTTGCTCATAGTTTTCCTTCCAAGGAGCACGTATCTTTTACTATCATGGCTGAAGTCAACATCTGCAGTATTTTTTGAGCCCCCAAAAATAAAGTCTGTCACTGTTACCATTGTTTCCCCAACTGTTTTCCATGAAGTGATGGGACTGGATGCCATGATCTTGGATTTTTGAATGTTGAGTTTGAAGCCAGCTTTTCACTCTCCTCTTTCAGTTTCATCAGGAGACGACTCAGTTTCTCTTTGCTTTCTGCCATGAGGATGGTGTCATCTGTATATCTGACGTTGTTGATATTTTTCCTGCATCTTGATTACAGCTTGTGCTTCTTCCAGCCCGCCATTTAGCATGATGAAAAGTGAAAGTGAATACTGCTCAGTCGTGTCCGACTCTTTGCGACCCCACAGACTATACCATCCATGGAATTCTCTAGGCCAGAATACTGGAGTGGGTAGCCTTTCCCTTCTGCAGGGAATCGTCCCAACCCAGGGATCGACCCAGGGCTCATGCATCATGTACTCTGCACACAAGTTAAATAAGCAGAGTGACAATATACAGTCTTGACATACTCCTTTCCCAATTTGGAACCAGTCGTTGTTCCATGTCTGGTTCTAACTCTTGTTTCTTGACCTGCATACACATTTGTCAGGAGGCAGGTGAGGTGGTCCGGTATTGCCATCTCTTTAAGAATTTTCCAGTTTGTTGTGATCCACACAGTCAAAGGCATTGGCATAGTCAATAAAGCCAAAGCAGATGTTTTTCTGGAACTTTCTTGCTTTTCAGTGACCCAAGGGATGTTGGCAATTTGATCTCTGGTTCCTTGGCCTTTTCTAAATCCAGCTTGAACATCTGGAATTTCTCCGTTCACATTCTGTTGAAGTCTCACTTGGAGAATTTTGAGCCTGCTTTTGCTAGTGTGTGAAATGAGTGCAATTGAGCGGTAATTTTAACAGTTTTTCGCATTGCCTTTCTTCGAGATTAGAATGAAAACTGATGTTTCCCAGTCCTGTGGCCACTACTGAGGTTTCCAAATTTGCTGGCATATTGAGTGCAGCACTTTCACAGCATCATCTTTAAGATTTGAAATAGCTCAGCTGGAATTCCATCACCTCCACTAGCTCTGCTGGTAGTGATGCTTCCTTAGACCCACTTGATTTCAGACTCCAGGATGTCTGTCTCTAGGTGAGTGATCACACCATCCTGGTTATCACGGTCATTAAGATATTTTTATATAGCCCTTCCACGTATTCCTGACACATTTTGTTAAGATCTTCTGCTTCTGTTAGGTCCATACCATTTCTGTACTTTATTGTGCCCATCTTTGCATGAAATGTTCCCCTGGTATCTTTAATTTTCTTGAAGCGATCTCTACTTTTTCCCATTCTATTGATTTCCTTCTCATTTAGGTCTCCACAGAGCAATGAGTAGAAGTCCCAGTGTTTCAAGCATATTTTCAAAGTCACTCTTTCATTTAATTTCTTAAGAAATTATTAGGTTTATCTTATGTGTAATGAGCTTCCTCAGATATTTTCCTATGTGTCTTCACTTTATGATTAGTTCTCTGTCACTATCATTTATTATTTTTATATTGAAGCATCTCATAGACATTCTTGGAAACATGTTTGACAAGAAGGGGACTAAAGAATTATTAGGCACCTAGGATTTGTGAAAATATTTTTGTCTCCACTTAAGATGACTAAAAGCAAGAAGTAATCATTAGATTGCCTATCTCCTCTTCATTTAGTGGTTCCTGTAGGTTTTTAGCACACTTCTCCCTATGTCACATATTTCTTTGCCATCTCATTTTGTCCAGTTTTCTGCTTGTAGTCTCCATTTGGAAAGCTACAGGCACCTAGTTAGTCATCCTGGTACCTGCACCTTGGTGCATGAGATTGGTCCAGAGGTTTGTGCTGTGCTCTATGGTGGTTCAGGCTTACACCACAAGCATCCCCTTTGCAGAGCTCCTCCCTCACTCCCGTCCCTTCAGGATGTTTCCTCATAGCCAACCGCAGTCCCCTGCCTTGGTCTGCTCTCCAACCCCCACATTCCAGCACCCAGCCCTTGTCTGCAGGGGTGGACACCCTCTCAGGCTGGCTGGGCAGGGCTGGGGTCAGTACCCTGTGTGCAGGTCTCACTCTGTCCTGCTGCCACAGGCTGGTTTCCATGTTCTCTTCCCACAGAGAATGAGGCTCTCCTTCCGTCCAAAGTGAGCTCCCCAGCAAGGGGTTTCCCCAGATGTGGAGACCTCTCCTTACTCTCATCTCCCCGCAGGGTTGCAGGCCCCATCCCACTTCCTCTCCTCTTCCTTCTTCTTTCTCTTGTCCTACTTGGCTCAGCAGAACATATCTTGTCCTTTTAGATTTCCACGGGCCTCTGCTATTGCCCAGCTTGGCTCTGTGAGAAGTGTTCCATTGCTGATGTTTTCTTGATGCATTTGTGGAGAGAGAAGTCCACGTCCTCCTAATCCTCTGGCATCTTGATCCTTCCTTCTCTATTTTATTTTTGAACTAGTAAAGGGTTCATCAATTTTCTCTAAATCTTTAAGGATATTCCCTGAGAATATCAGGTACAAATACTTATTATTTGCTATCTTTCAGCTGTGTCTCCACAAGACACCCCGGATTTGATGCCAAGGAAACCAAGGATAGAAGATTTGTTTTGAAAAGCAAAGACAGAGAAGATGTTTATATGAACATAAAGAAATTGAGAGAGTTACACATAAGGCAAACATTACTACTGCAAAAAGAAATGAGCAACATGAGTCAAATTGGGAAAAACACCAATTTCAGTCTTCAACATCTGCTGAGAAGTGTAAGTTTTTAAGGAAAGATTTACATCATCTTTTGAAACATACATGTTCTCTGAAAGGAAACGTGATATATTTGGAAGGTGATTTAGTCTCTACTGCAAAAACTCATTCAAACAATTCTGAACATAGCCTTCATTTAAACATACATTCAAGCATGTCTGAACATCTGAAATTTAAAAATGAGGGGCAAAACTCACAACATGCTCAATTTGATGGATCTTTGAGCAGGAAATTATTATTCTTCCAGCAAAAGATATTTTCTCTCCATTCCATGATGTATAATGTTGATCATAAGGGAAGAGATGTAGTCCAACCATCATTGTTCAATACACATCATGATATTGCTAATACGGAACAACTTTCCTTAAGTAAGAGCTCCAGCTCTAGTAATTACAAGACTGTTTATGGTGGAGTGAGAAGGTATTCAAGCAATGAAACTGGGTATAAGGTTGAAGGAGACTCAAACCTTATGAAACATCAGGGACCTGAATCTTCACACAGGGATTCTAAAAGTAATCAATGTAGAAATATCTTTTTTCAGATGTCAGTTCTTTCTCTAAAGAGTATTCATACTGGAGAGAAGACTTATAATTGTAGTGAATATGGTAAAGCTTCTAATCAGTCTTCAGAACTTGTTCAACAGCAGACTATTCAAAACCCACAGAAAGAAAACCAATGTAAGATACATGGGAAAGCCTTTAGTACCTCATCTGATTTAAGTAGACACAGGAAAATTCATACAGAAAGGAAATCTTTCAAATGTACAGAATATGGCAAAACATTTGTCCATTGCTTACTTCTTACTCAACATCAGCTTATTCACACTAGAGAGAAATGTTATAAATGTACAGAATGTGGCCAAGCCTTTAATCAGAACTTTAATCTTACTATATATCTGCGAGTACATAGTGGAGAGAAACCATATAAACGGACAGAATGTGACAACCTTTAATCAGAAATCAATTCTCACTAATCATCTACGAGTTCATACTGGAGAGAAACCTTATAAATGTACAGAATGTGGCAAAGCCTTTAATCAGAACTTTAATCTTACTATACATCTCTGAGTACATAGTGGAGAGAAACCATATAAACGTACAGAATGTGACAAAACCTTTAATCAGAAATCAATTCTCACTAATCATCCACGAGTTCATACTGGAGAGAAACCCTGTAAATATACAGAATGTGGCAAAGCCTAATCGGAGCTCAGTTCTTATCATCAACAAATTCAAACTGGGGAGAAACCTTATAAATGTAAGGAACATGACAAAGCCTTTATCAGTTGTTCAGAGCTTACTCGACATCAGCAAATTCATAGTGGAGAGAGACCTTATCATTGTACAGAGTGTGGCCGAGCCTTTACTCAGAGTTCAAATTTAATTGCACATCATCGAATCCACACTGCGGAGAAACCATGCAAATGTACAGAATGTGGCAAAGCCTTGAATCATAAATCAATTCTCACTACACATCTACGAGTTCATACTGGAGAGAATCCATACAAATGTACAGAATGTGGCAAATCCTTTAATCAGAAATCAAATCTCACTACACATCTACGAGTTCATACTGGAGAGAAACCTTATAAACATGAAGATTGTGGCAAAGGCTTTACTCATAGTGGTCATCTCACTAAACAGCTGAGAGCACACACTGGAGAAAAACTCTAGTAATGGAACAAGTGATGAAAGGTTTGCCCTAAACATGCGTCAGAAAACATGAGAGTTTATACAAGAAACCTATGGAAATGATGTAACAAATACGTAGAAAAGTAATCGAAAATCAAATGTAAATAAACATAAGAGACTGCATATTAGAAAGTATTTCATCAATCGCTTTTCTGAAGTCTCTCTGAAGGAGAATTGCTGTAGGGAGTACTCCATAGTTAAAACTCATAGAAAATGGATATTTTAGCATGAATCGTGAGATGAAGGTTGATGGTTAGAAACTTAGAATTATTGGCAATGTGTGCTTGTTTATAATGACGTGATTTGAGATTATGTGAAGTGAATGTAATTCGATTCTCAAATAATCCATACTATGCTTCGCTTCTATATTGTGTATGCAAACGTAGGTTTTGGATGGTTTATGCTTCAAAGACTAGACTTTTTATATTGTGTTGCAACCATTTCCATCTATTCTCCATTAGAAGATGAAGGATACCATAGTGCAACATGTACAGTTCAGTTCAGTTCATTTCACTCCCTCAGTCATGTCCGACTCTTAGTGACCCCAAGAAGCACAGCACGGCAGGTCTCCCTGTCCATCACCAACTCCCAGAGTTCACTCAAACTCATGTCCATCGAGTCAGTGATGCCATCCAGCCATCTCATTCTCTGTCCTCCCGTTCTCCTCCCGCCCCCAATCCCTCCCAACATCAGAGTCTTTTCCAGTAAGTCAACTCATCGCATGAGGTGGCCAAAGTATTGGAGTTTCAGTTTTAGCGTCAGTCCTTCCAATGAACACCCATGATTGATTTCCTTTAGAATGGACTGGTTGGATCTCCTTGCAGTCCAAGGGACTCTCAAGTCTTCTCCAGCACCACAGTTCAAAAGCATCAATTCTTCGGCGATCAGCTTTCTTCACAGTCCAACTCTCACATCTGTACATGACCATGGGAAAAACCATAGCCTTGACTAGACAGACCTTGGTTGGCAAAGTAATGGCTCTGCTTTTCAATATGCTATCTAGGCTGGTCATAACTTTCCTTCCAAGGAGTAAGCATCTTTTAATTTCCTGGCTGCAATCAGCATCTGCAGTGATTTTGGAGGCCCCAAAAATAAAGTCTGACGCTATTTCCACTGTTTCCCCATCTATTTCCCATGAAGTGATGGGCCCAGATGCCATGATCTTTGTTTTCTGAATGTTGAACTTTAAGCCAACTTTTTCACTCTCCTTTCACTTTCATCAAGAAGCTTTTTAGTTCCTCTTCACTTTCTGCCATAAGGGTGGTGTCATCTGCATATCTAAGGTTATTGATATTTCTCCCGGCAGTCTTGATTCCAGCTTGTGCTTCTTCCAGCCCAGACTTCCTCATGATGTACTCTGCATATAAGTTAAATAAGCAGGGTGACAATATACAGCCTTGACGTACTCCTTTTCCTATTTGGAACCAGTCTGTTGTTCCATGTACAGTTCTAACTGTTGCTTCCTGACCTGACCTTGCATACAGGTTTCTCAATAGGCAGGTCACGTGGTCTGGTATTCCCATCTCTTTCAGAATGTTCCACAGTTTATTGTGAACCACACAGTCAAAGGCTTTGGCACAGTCAATGAAGCAGAAAGAGATGTTTTTCTGGAACTCTCTTGCTTTCTCCATGATCCAGCGGATGTTGGCAATTTGATCTCTGGTGCCTCTGCCTTTTCTAAAACCTGCTTGAACATCTGGAAGTTCACGGTTCACATATTGCTGAAGCCTGGCTTGGAGAATTTTGAGCATGACTTTACTAGCGTGTGAGATGAGTGCAACTGTGCGGTAGTTTGAGCATTCTTTGGTATTGCCTTTCTTTGGGATTGGAATGAAGACTGACCTTTTCCAGTCCTGTGGCCACTGCTGAGTTTTCCAAATTTGCTGGCATATTGAGTGCAGCACTTTCACAGCATCATCTTTCAGGATTTGAAATAGCTCAACTGGAATTCCATCTCCTCCACTAGCTTTGTTTGTAGTGATGCTCTCTAAGGCCCACTTGACTTCACATTCCAAGATGTCTGGCTCTAGGTGAGTGATCACGCCATCGTGATTATCTTGGTCGTGAACATCTTTTTCTGTACAGTTCTTTTGTGTATTCTTGACTCCTCTTCTTAATATCTCCAGCTTCTGTTAGGTCCATACCATTCCTGTCCTTTATTTTGCCCATCTTTGCATGAAAATTTCCCTTGATATCGCTAATTTTCCTGAAGAGATCACTGTTCTTTCCCATTCTGTTGTTTTCCTCTCTTTCTTTGCATTGATCACTGAGGAAAACTTTCTTATCTTTCCTTGCTATTCTTTGGAATTCTGCATCTTTGCTTTACTCTTTTGCCTTTAGCTTCTCTTCTTTTCTCATCTATTTGTAAGGCCTCCTCAGACAACCAATTAGCCTTTTTCATTTCTTTTTTGGGGATGGCCTTGATCACAGCCTCCTGGACAATGTCTTGAACATTCATCTGTAGTTTCAGGCACTCTTCCAGATCTAATCCCTTAAATCTATGTGTCACTTCCACTGTTATATGTTAGTATACGATATTTATCTTTCTGTTTCTGACTTACTGCACTCTGTATAACAGGCTCTAGTTTCATCCACTTCATTTGAACTGACAAAAGTGCATTCTTTTTTTATGGCTGAGTAATATTCCATTGTGTATATGTACCACAATTTCTTTTGCCTTCATTTTGTTGTTTGTTGTTTAGTGGCTAACTTGTATGGAACTCTGGGATCCCATGGAATGCAGCAAGCCAGGTTTCCTTATCCTTCATCAATGCCTGGAGTTTGCTCAAATTCATGTGCATTGAGTCAACAAAGCTATTCAACCATTTCACCCTCTGTCACTCCCCTGTCCTTTGGCTTTCACTCTTTCCCAGCATCAGGATCTTTCCAATGAGTTGGCTCATCACACCAGGTAATCAGAGTATTGCAGCTTCAGCCTCAGCATCAATCCTTCCAATGAATAATCAGGATTGATTTCCTTTAGGGTTGACTTGTTTGAGCTTCTTGGAGTCCAAGGGACTCTCAGTACTCTTCTCCCACACCACAATTTGAGGCATCAGTTCTTCAGTGGTCAGCCTTCTTGATGGTCCAACTATCACATCCGTATGTGACTACTAGAAAAACCATTAGTCAGTTCAGTCACTCAGTTGTGTCCGACTCTTGGTGACCCCATGAATCACAGCACGCCAGGCCTCCCTGTCCATCATCAACGCCCAGAGTTCACAAAGTGTTGTCTCTGGTTTTTAATGCACTGTCTAGGTTTGTCATAGCTTTTCTTCCAAAGAGAAAGTGTCTGAATTTCATGGCTGCAATCACCATCCACAATGAATTTGGAACCCCCTTCAAAATTAAATCTGTCACTGTCTCTGTTTTCCCCATCTATTTGCTATTAAGTGATGGGACTAAATGCCATGATCTTAGTTTTCTGAATGTTGAGTTTTCAACCAGCTCTTTTCACTCTTCTCTTTCACCCCCATTAAGAGCCTTTTTACTTTCTCTTCACTTTCTACCAGTAGTGGTATCATGTGCATGTCTGAGGTTGTTGATATTTCTCCGGGCAATCCTGACTCCAGGTTGTACTTCACCCAGCACATCATTTGCATAATGTACTCTGAATAGAATTTAAATAAGCAGGGTGACAATATATACACTTGAGGTCCTCCTTTCCCTATTTGAAACCAGTTCGTTGTTCTATGTCTGGTTCTAACTGTTGCTTCAGGACCTGCATATCCTTCACTCTGGGTTAGTGGTAATTCTATAAATTCTGTGGTATAAAATAGTGGCAACCTCCTCTTAAAATCAGATTTCCACTACCTGCTTTTGCCTCAGTAGTGTTTGAGTACAATATCAGAATCTGATTTTTACGCATTTGTATTTTAAAGGTTCAGTTCAGTTCAGTTCAGTAGCTCAGTCGTGTCCGACTCTCCGCGACCCCATGAATCACAGCACGCCAGGCCTCCCTGTCCATCACCAACTCCCGGAGTTCACTCAAACTCATGTCCACAGAGTCGGTGATGCCATCCAGCCATCTCATTCTCTGTCGTCCCCGTCTCCTCCCACCCAGAATCACTCCCACCATCAGAGTCTTTTCCAGAGAGTCTACTCGTTGTATGAGGTGGCCAAAGTATTGGAGTTTCAGCTTTAGCATCAGTCCTTCCAATGAACACCCAGGACTGATCTCCCTTAGGATGGACTGGTTGGATCTCCTTGCAGTCCAAGGGACTCTCAAGAGACTTCTCCAACACCACAGTTCAAAAGCATCAATTCTTGGCGCTCAGCAACTCTCACATCCATACATGACCAGTGGAAAAACCATAGCCTTGACTAGACGAACCTTTGTTGGCAAAGTTATATCTCTGCTTTTTAATATGTTGTCTAAGTTGGGTCATAACTTTCCTTCCAAGGAATAAGCGTCTTCTAGTTTCATGGGACCAGATGCCATGATCTTAGTTTTCTGAATGTTGAGATTGAAGCCAACTTTTTCACTCTTCTGTTTGAATTTCATCAAGAGGCTTTTAAATTCCGCTTCACTTTCTATCCATATCAAAAGAGCATCCTAAATAATCCCTTTCACCAACTGGAAAAGCTAATATGAAGGAAAGACAAGAGATCTCTTCAAGAAAATTAGAGATACCAAGGGAACATTTCATTTGCAAAGATGGGCTTGATAAAGGACAGAAATGGTATGGACCTAACAGAAGCAGGAGATATTAAGAAGAGGTGGCAAGAATACACAGAAGAACTGTACAAAAAAGATCTTCATGACCAAGATAATCACGATGGTATAATCATTCACCTAGAACCAGACATCTTGGAATGTGAAATCAAGTGGGCCTTAGAAAACATCACTAGGAACAAAGATAGTGCATGTGATGGAATTCCAATTGAGTTATTCCAAATCCTGAAAGATGATGTTGTGAAAGTGCTGCACTCAATATGCCAGCAAATTTGGAAAACTCAGGACTGGAAAAGGTCAGTCTTCATTCCAATCCCAAAGAAAGGCAATGCCAAAGAATGCTGAAACTACCGCACAATTGCACTCATCTCACACGCTAGTAAAGTCATGCTCAATATTCTCCAAGCCAGGCTTCAGCAATATGTGAACCGTGAACTTCCAGATGTTCAAGCTGGTTTTAGAAAAAGCAGAGACCAAATTGCCAACATCTGCTGGATCACTGAGAAAGCAAGAGAGTTCCAGAAAAACATCTATTTCTGCTTCATTGACTATGCCAAAGCCTTTGACTGTGTGGATCACAACAAACTGTGGACAATTCTGAAAGGGATGGGAATACCAGACCACCTGACCTGCCTCTTGAGAAACCTGTATGCAGGTCAGGAAGCAACAGTTAGAACTGGACATGGAACAACAGACTGGTTCCAAATAGGAAAAGGAGTACGTCCAAATAGGAAAAGGTTGTATATTGTCACCCTGCTTATTTAACTTATATGCAGAGTACATCATGAGGAAGTCTGGGCTGGAAGAAGCACAAGCTGGAATCAAGACTGCTGGGAGAAATATCAATAACCTCAGATATGCAGACGATACCACCTTTTGGCAAAGTGAAGAGGAACTAAAAAGCCTCTTGATGAAAGTGAGAGGAGAGTGAAAAAGTTGGCTTGAAGCTCAACATTCAGGAAACAAAGATCATGGGATCTGGTCCCATCACTTCATGGGAAATAGATGGGGAAACAGTGGAAACAGTGTCAGACTTTATTTTTTTGGGCTCCAACATCACTGCGGATGCTGATTGCAGCCATGAAATTAAAAGTTGTTTTACTCCTTGGAAGGAAAGTTATGACTAACCTAGATAGCATATTAAAAGGCAGAGACATTACTAGTCAAGGCTATGGCTTTTAGAGTGGTCATGCATGGATGTGAGAGTTGGACTGTGAAGAGGGCTGATTGCCGAAGAATCGATGCTTTTGAACTGTGGTGTTGGAGAAGACTCTTGAGAGTCCCTTGAACTGCAAGGAGATCTAACTAGTCCACTCTAAAGGAGATCAGTCCTGGGTGTTCATTGGAAGGACTGATGCTAAACCTAAAACTCCAATACTTTGGCCACCTCATGGGAAGAGTTGACTCACTGGAAACGACTCTGATGCTGGGAGAGATTGGGGGAAGGAGCAGAAGGGGACGACAGAGGATGAGATGGCTGGATGGCATCACCGACTCAATGGACATGAGTTTGAGTGAAGTCCGGGAGTTGGTGATGGACAGGGAGGCCTGGTGTGCTGTGATTCGTGGGGTCGCAAAGAGTCAGACATGACCGAGCGACTGAACTGAATGAAGGAAATCCTACACAAGCATCCCATCTCTATTGGCTCAGTCCTGGGAGTGGCTTGCCACTCTTCTTGCTCCTGACAGGGAGTGATAAGGAACAGAGGGCTCAAGAGAGATAGGAAACAGCACACAGGAATCTTACTATGAAACATTCCCTGACAGTCCATGACTAAGACTCTCAGCTCCTAAGTCAGGGGGATGGGTTCAATACCTTCTTAGAGAAACAGATCCCACACCCCACAGCTAAAGTTTTCCTGTGTCAACGAACTCTCCCACACGGCTCCAAGACCCTGCCTGCTACTAAGACACAAGTGAGCCAAACATTAAATCAGTGTATTTTTCAAAAGAACTTTATATAACTTGAGAGAATACCAAAACAAGAAAAAAATCAATCAAATAATTTCAACATTTTTCTGCACACAGGAATACATGAAAATGAGATTATACTTACTAAGAATATTAAAGTTATTCATGTCAAGAAAATCAAGATCATTTTTAAAGGGTAAATATATATATACATCTACTTGTGGATGATACTCTTTGTTTATTTTACATACATTTAGGGTGGAAACATACACAGCAGTATAAGATAAATTACGACTCTTGGTTCTGAAGCTTTTCTTTCTTGAAACACTGTATCATTTGTGTAGAGCTTTATCTTTCAACAGAGTGGAAAACAGATTAGCACCATTATGACTGTTGTAAACATTTTGAAAAAATTTAAAAAAAATGTGGTAAAAAGACGGTGTGTGTGATTTGAGTGTGGAGTCTTCTGGAAACATCATACCTGGGCTTGAGTGATCAATACGCCTACACCAAAAACCCACTATCTATAATCAACACAATGAGTGTTCATTCTCAGAAGCAAAGAGAAACCAAGAAGATGGGGAGTTTCTCCATTAAGTATGAGTGTTTCCACACATTGCTTATTTCTTTTTTCCATAACCTTGTTTAAAGAGAGAGGAAAAAAGTAGAATTTCATAGTCTCATGATGTCAGAGAGACGTCTCCAGAACCAGTGGGCATCAGATGTCATGGTGTGATGGATCACATGAAAGATGCACTACCACTGCATGGGCATTTTGGAATTAACAAGGAAAGTATAACTTGAATCTAACATTAAAAAATGTCAATTTTATGCAAATTTAATTTCACACACACTTCCCCTGTTTAGTATCCTAATAATGCATTTAGCTAGTAAGTATTAGCAATGCAAAGGACAGTATCTCCTAGTTTTTTTATTTCTGAAAATTTTCTGAAAAACTCGGGACCACTAGGTTCAGTCACCGGGCTTCCCAGCTGTCTCGGTGGTAAAGAATCTGCCTGCCAATGCTGGAGATGTGGCTTCAGTCTCAAGGTGGAGAGAATCCCCGGGACAAGGAAATGGCAACCCACTGCAAAATTCTTGCCTGAAAAATCCCATGGACAGAAGAGAGTTGGTTCTATGTATAATGGCACATTCAAACTCTGTTTTAAATATCTAAATTGCATCCAGGTGCTAAGTGATTACTGCATTTCCCAACCTCCCTAAAATCCAACACCAAACTACAACCCAGTGGGAGTGAGGATTGGAGTGTCTCCCCATGCTGATCTCTCACAAAAAGAATAGTTTCAACAGTTGAAAGTCGCTGATTCACGTTGAAAATTCAGCATGCTCCATAGAAAACGAGCATGCAGACAAGGGAGAAAAGGCTCTGGGACAAAGAAAGTATTCTAAAGGGCAGGTCTTCAATATTATAAGAAGAAATGGGAAAAAATAAGATGATAACAAATGACCGAGAAGAAAAATTAGGAGCAGAGAGCTAAAGGCTTGCAGATTCTCATTCGGGCATTTCAGGAGGAAAAGCAGATGCAGCCCCAGATCCTGGACAGGATATTCACCTGAGAAGCTGCCATTTCCTCCTCTTCTTCCTCCTTCTCTGTCTTCTCTGGGGATGTTACACTGCAAACGCACTTCTGAATTTTGAGAAAATACCTTGGAGGGCATCAACTCAGCTCTTTAACCTGCAACCACTGCTCCTACAGAAAGAAGGACCTTGAAAAGCTGAGAAGACTGACCTGTCCTGTCCTCTGTCTCAGGAGAGATTCAGAAACAATCAATTCCTACCTGGAGACCAGCTTGTGAACTAATGTGAGTTGACTGACTTCCCCGGTCCAAATCCAGTTAGACCAACCCTGCTGCCTCTTCATGGATGAAGCCGGGGCTCAGCTCTCACAGATGGACCAGGAGCCACGTCCTTAACCTGGGCCTCTCCTTAGAATCCCCTGGAGCACTTCCTACACACCACACTGATGCTCCCACAGGACCAACATAGAACTCTGTTAGCAGGGCATCTGTGAGGTCAATCCTAACACTGGTCACCTGATCCTGATGGGAAACCAGATGGAAACCACTTGGCTAAAGATTTCTTCTGAATCATTTCAATGAATACAAATCCCTGGTGGTCAGGTCCCCACTCCAACAAGTTATGAATCTTCAGGTCTACAGTGGGGCCATAAAAGGAGTCATCAGCAAATCCTGTTTTTTCTGATATTTCTTCCCCCAAACCAATGTTCAGGAGTTCTGAGCTCAAAGCCTCACACTCACTGCACATAAGACCTCTCTGTAGGGGAGGATTTAGGGCAGGAATTTCTGAGAGAGGTCAAAGCTAGAATCAGGCACAGAAAATACCAGTTCTTGTGGTTTATCCTTAATTAGTTATGCTGGGTGAGGTGCTCTGGGCTCCCTAGGCTGAGTGTGAATTAATCCATTCAAACGAAGGAATCCGGTGAGCACTGTGAGGGTGTCATTGAAGGGGGGCCTGTGAAGTAGACCCTGGGGTTCAGCAAGACTGCTGATCTCAAGGAAGGGGGCCATCTAGTGGAAGTGCTCACAGGACTGGCTGGTATGAGTTCAAGGAATCACAGGCTGCCTGCTCCCCAGACAGATGCTGAGGCAGCAACATAATGGAACAGCTTAGAAAAGCTGTCAACAATATTCATTGTTTGATATAAGGATGTGAGATTGGTGACTTTTACGGCTTACCAAACAAAGCCTAGGAAGCACTTAGCAAGCATGGTATACACTAATTCCAAGCCTTTTCCAGGAAGAGTTTCTAATACGTTTCTAGGTTATCACAGAAGCTGAGTTCATTTCAACATTGTCAAGTAATAATCATGACTTGTGTTGATATTATAAGGATACATCAATATTGAGGTGAACTGTCATTGTGATCTTACAAATCAAGGATATTACTGTTGAAACCTTAGAACAAACTTCTATCTTACTTTAATACGTGGAAAGATTAAATGATCACTTACATCATGGCAACCTTCAGATATTTCACATCAATGCCAAACACCTCCA
The DNA here is from genome assembly GCF_049115385.1 of Moschus berezovskii. NCBI lineage: Eukaryota > Metazoa > Chordata > Mammalia > Artiodactyla > Moschidae > Moschus > Moschus berezovskii. The sequence continues at coordinate 4,584,899 of NC_142481.1, forward strand.
TTTAGATGGTCATTTCCATTTTACATTATGGTATCCTTCATCTTCTAATGGAGAATAGACAGAAATGGTTGCAACACAATATAAAAAAGCTAATCTTTAATAAACCATCAAAGATCTATGTTTCCAAATACAGTAGAAAGAAAGCTTAGTATGGATTGAGTGTTGAATTACATTCACGTCAAAGAACCTCATCATGTCATTATAAACAAGCATACAAATGGCAATCCACTCCAGTACTATTCCCTGGAAAATGCCATGGACAAAGGAGCCGGGTAGGCTACAGTCTATGTGGTCGCAAAGAGTTGGACACGACTGAGTGACTTACTTTCACACACACAATGCTAAGAATTGTAACTTTCTAACCATCAACCTTCATCTCACGATTCATGCTAATATGTCAACTTTCTATGTGTTTTAACTATGGAGTCCTCTCTACAATCATTCTACTTCAGAGAAACTTCTGAAAACAAGATTGATGAAATGCCTTCTAGTATGCAAACTCTGATATTTATTTCGATTTAACTTTTGATTAAATACTTTTCTACATGAGTTTGAGTGAACTCCGGGAGTTGGTGATGGACAGGGAGGCCTGGCGTGCTGTGATTCATGGGGTCGCAGAGAGTTGGACACGACTGAGCGACTGAACTGAACTGAACATATTTGTTACATCACTCCGATTGGTTTCTTACATTAACTCTTGTGTTTTTCATGCATGTTTACGGCAAACCTCTTCCATCACTTGTTCCATGACGAGGGTTTCCCTCCAGTGTGTGTTCTCAGATGTTTAGTGAGATGAGCACTCTGACTAAAGGCTTTGCCACATTCAGTACATTTATAAGGTCTCTCTCCAGTATGGATTCGCCGATGTCGAGTAAGCGTTGTGTTGCAACAAAAGGCTTTGCCACATTCAGTACATCTATATGGTCTCTCGCCAGTATGCATTCGCCGATGTTCAGTAAGATTAGAACGTGTAATAAAGGCCTTGCCACATTCTGTACATTTATAACGTCTATCCTCAGTATGAATTCGGTGGTGTTCAGTAAGGGCTGAACTCCTAATGAAGGCTTTGCCACATTCTTTACATTTGTATGGTTTCTCCCCGGTATGGATTCGATGATGTGCAGTAAAAACTGAGCAACGATCAAAGGCTTTGTTACATTCTTTACATTTATAAGGTCTCTCTCCAGTGTGGACTCGCTGATGGTAGGTTAGACGTGAGTAACAGATAAAGGCTTCGCTACATTCTGTACATTTATAAGGTTTCTCTCCAGTGTGAATTCGCTGATGTTGAATGAGATGTGAATTGTAAGTAAAGGCTTTGCCACATTCTGTACATTCATAAGGTTTCTCTCCAGTGTGAATTCGCTGATGTCGAGTAAGAAATGAGCAATGACGAAAGGCTTTGTTACACTCTTTACATTTATAAGGTTTCTCTCCAGCATGAATTCGCCGATGTTCAATAAGATCTGAGTTGTAAGTAAAGGCTTTGCCACATTCTGTACATTCATAAGGTTTCTCTCCAGCGTGAATTTGCTGATGTTGAGTAAGAAGGGAGCTATGGTTAAATGCTTTCTTACATTCTGTACATTTGAAAGGTTTCCTTCCTGTATGAATTTTCTTATGTCTACTTAGATTGGATGAGTTCCTAAACACTTTCCCACATATCTTACACTTCTTTTCTTTCTGTGGATTCTGAACGATGTCCTGTTGAATAAGTTCTGAAGACTGATTAGAAACCTTATCATATTCAATACAAGTCCTCTCTCCAGTACAAGTACTCTTATCTAGTGAAAAAACCTGATATTTGATCAAAGGTATTTCTAAATTTATTACTTTTATAATCCTTGTTTGAAGATTCAGGTCCCTGATGTTTTATAAGGTTTGATTCTCCTTCAACCATACACCCAGTTTCATTGATTGAATACCTTCTCAGTCCAGCATAAATGGTTTTGTAATTATTGGAGCTGGAGCTCTTACTTAAGGTCTGACTCATTTTATTACACGTGGAAAGTGGTTGTGTATTAACCATATCACAATATGTATTGAACAATGATGCTTGGATGGCATCCCTTCTATTATCATCAACATTATACATCTTGGAATGGAGAGAAAATATCTGTTGGGGGAAGAAAAATGACCCCCTGCTTATGGATCCCTCAAATTGATTAGATTGTGAGTTTTCCCACTCACTGTTAAATTGTAGGTGTTCAGACATGCTTGAATGTATGTTTAATCGAAGCCTACATTCAGAATTGTCTGAAGGAGTATTTGCAGTAGAGACTAGATTACCTTCCAGATTTTCCCCCTTTCCTTTTCGAGAACACGTATGTTTCAAAAAAGGATGGAAATCTTTTCTTAAACACTTGCACTTCTCCGCAGATGTTGAAGTCTGAAGTTGGTGATTCTCCCAGTTTGACTCAGGTTGCTCATTTCTTTCTGCAGTAATATTAGCATTATGTGTAACTGTCTCCATTTCTCTATGTCCATATAAACATCCTCTCTGTCTTTCATACACCCTCATACATTCCATGTCTTTCATTAAATTTAAGTTTCTGAGATATATTCCTAGGCTTGCTTTTGGGAATACATCTTCTAATGCTGGATTCTTCGGCATCAAATCCTGCGTGTCTTGTGGAGACATAGCTGAAAGATACCAAATAGCAAGTAATTTTCCCTGCTATTCTCAGTGAATATCTTTAAAGATTTAGAGAAAGTTGATGACCATAGCTAGGTTAAAAATAAATAGAGACGGAAGGATCAACATGCCACAGGATTAGGCAGATGTGGAGATCACCTCTCTCTCCACAAATGAATGAGAAATGGAACAATTCTCACAGAGCCCAGCTGAACACTAACCGAGGCCCTTGGAAATCTGAAAGGACGAGAAAGATTCCTGCTGAGCCAAGTAGGACAAAAGAAAGAAGAAGGAAAAGGAAGAGGAGAGGAAGTGGGTTGGGGTCTGGAACCCTGCGGGGAGATGAAAGAGAGGAGAGGTCTCCATATCAGGGGAAGCCCCTCACTGGGGGATCTCAGTTTGGACAGAAGGAGAGGCTCATTCTCTGTGGGAAGAGCACATGGAAACCAGCCTGTGGCAGCAGGACAGAGTGAGACCTGCACGCAGGGTACTGACCCCAGCCCTGCCCGCCCAGCCTGAGAGGGTGTCCACCCCTGCAGACAAGGGCTGGGTGCTGGAATGTGGGGTCTGGAGAGCAGACCGAGGCAGAGGACTGCGGTTGGCCAAGAGGAAACATCCTGAAGGGATGGGAGTGAGGGAGGAGCTCTGCAAAGGGGATGCTTGTGGTGAAGCCTGAACCAGCATAGAGCAGAGCACCACTGGTGAGTGATGGCCAAAGAAGAAGCCCATTGTATTCCCTGTCCCATGTGCCGGGCCCTGCTTGGCAGCAACTATGAAGAACTCCAGTTGCTTGAGCCTCAAGCGATGGCCTCCCCCATCGACCTCCTCCACAGTCAGCAGACTCCTGTGCTCTGGGGCAGCCTCTGGAGCAGACACCTGTGAGTTGGTCACACGCACAGATGGAGCTGAACGCACAGCTGAGCCCAGGGATAAAGAAGAAAAGCTGAAACCTCTCCTTGCAGCAACACAAGCCTTGGTCTTACACCCATGACCGGCTTTGAAACCTCAGCCCCTACAGCGCATCTGAATCAACAACCAGGGCTCTACAAGTCATGGCAGGTTAGCTTTAGGAGCTGTAGATATGTGGGCTCCTACAGAAGGGGGCTGGGCCAGGACAGAGCTTGAGCTGCCCCATAGCACCACAGCGGGTCCAGCTCCATGCTAAAAGTAATCCCAGGACCTGACTTCACTGAATCTACGCTGGTGACCTTGTGAAAACATCTGAGAGACCCCAGTGCCATGTGCCACCATGCCCATGGTTAAGGAGGGGCCAAGAGCAGTGCCAGCACTATATAACATGAGAGCTTGTAGAACACATGACAGGGGGCACCAGGGCCCACCCTCAGGTGAACGTCCCCAGAGGAGGAACACTCAGTGACTTCTCTCCCAGTGGCTGTGCTTCATTCCCCCAGCCTTGCACCGCAGATCAGAATCACAGCGAAGAATCAGATGCGGGGGCTCTACTCCACCACGCAGGGAGCAGGCACCATCACAGACAGGGCAGTAACAACCACAGAACAATGCGGAAACAGCCTGAATACCCAGGCAGGCTCTGGTCACAGTTAAATGCCATCAAAGCACATCAAGAGCGGATAAGGGCACACACATCTGGACCAACCTCACCCACCAAGGTGCAGACACCAGAAGGAAGGCTAACTAGGTTCCTGCACCCTTCAAAACACAGACCATAAACAGAACACTGGACAAAATGAGACGGCAAATAAATAGCTTACAGGGGAAGAAGCACGATAAAAACCTCCAAGGACCACTGAATTAAGGTGATAGGCAATCTAATGATTACTTCCTGCTTTTAGTCATCTAAAGTGGAGACACCAAACATTTTCACAAATCCTAGGTGCCTAGTAATTCTTAAATCCACTTCTTGCCACACATGTTTCTGAGAATGGTCTATTAGATATTTCATCTAAAAATCAGAAATGATAGTGACAGAGAACTAATCAGAAACTGAGGACACATAAGACAGTGTCCGAGGAAGCTGAATACAAATAAGATACACTTAATAAAGTACTAGTTTTAAGAAATTAAATAAGAAGAGAGATTTTAAAACTGTGATTGAAAGACGGAACTCTACTCATTGCTCTGTGGAGAACTAAATGGGAAGGAAATGAATAGAACAGTAAAGACTAGAGATCTCTTTGAGAAAATTAGAGGTACTGGGAATATTTCATGCAAAGATGGGAACAATAAAGGACAGAAACGGGATGGACCTAAAAGAAGCATAAGATATTAAGAGAAGTTGGCAAAATACTTGGAAGAACTACACAAAAAAGATGTTAATGAATGAGAAAACCACGATGGTGTGATCACTCACCAAGTAACAGACATCGTGACATCCAAAATCAAGTCGGCCTTAGAAGGCATGACGACCAACAAAGCTAGTGCAGGTGATGGAACTCCAGCTGAGCTATTTCAAGTCCTAAAAGATGATAATGCTAAAGTTCTGCACTCGGTAAGCCAGCAAATTTGGAAAACTCAGCAGTGGTCTCGGGATGGGAAAACGTCAGTTTTCATTCAAATCACAAAGAAAGGCAATGCCAAAGAAGGCTCAAACTACTACACAATTTCCCTCATTTCAAACAATAGCAAAGGCTCAAAATTCTCCAGGCGAGGCTTTAACAGTATGTGAACCGAGAGAATCCAGATGTTCAAGCTGGATTTAGAAATGGCAGAGGAACCAGAGATCAAATTGCCAACACCCCTTTGATCATATAAAAAGCAAGAGAGTTCTGGAAAAACAACTACATCTGTTTTATTGACTACACCACAGCCTTTGATTTTGTGGATCACAAGGAACTGTGGAAAATTGTTAAAGAGATGGGAACACCAGACTACCTTACCTGCCTCCTGAGAAATCTGTACGAATGTCAAGAAGCAACAGTGAGAACTGGACATGTGACAATGGACTGATTCCAAATTGGGAAAGGATAATATACACCAAGGCTGTATATTATCACCCTGCTTATTTAATTTATATGCACAGTACGTCATGTGACATACCGGGTTGGAGAAGCACAAATTGGAATCAAGATTTCAGGGAGAAATATCCATAATCTCAGATAAACAGATGAAACCACCCTTATAGCAGAAAGCGAAGAGGAACTGAGGAGTCTCTTGATGAAACTGAAAGAAAAGGTGAAAAAGCTGGCTTCAAACTCAACCTTCAAAAAATGAAGATCATGGCACCGGTCAGATCGTTTCATGGCAAGCAGCAGGAGAAAAAGTGGAAACAGTGAGAGACTTTATTTTTTTGAGTTCCAAAATCACTGCAGATGGTGACTACAGCCATGAAAGTAAAGCTTACCCTTGGAAGAAAAGCTATGACCAACCTAGGCAGCATATTAAAAAGTAGAAACATTACTTTGCTGATAAAGGTCCATCTAGTCAAAGCTTTGGTGTTTCCAGTGGTCATGTATGGATGTGAGAGTTGGACCATGAAGAAAGCTGAGTGCCGAAGAATTGATGCTTTTGAACTGTGGTGTTGGAGAAGACTCTTGAGAGTCCCTTGGACTGCAAGGAGATCACACCACTCCATCTTAAAGGAAAGCAGTCCTCAATATTCATTGGAAGGACATGCTAAAGCTGAAGTTTCGATATTTTGGCCACCTGATGCGAAGAACTAACCCACTGAGAAAGATCCTGATGCTGGGGGAGATTGAAGATGAGAGGAGAAGGGGACGACAGAGAATGAGACGGTTGGTGGCATCACTGACTCGATGGACATGAGTTTCAGCAGGTTCTGGGAATTGGTGATGAACAAGGAAGACTAGCTTGCTCCAGACCATGGAACACGACTCAACTGAGTGACTGAACTGAACTGACTGATATTTACAATTGATTCTCTTTACTGTATAGGAGTACAACATTGAAAAACAGCTATATTCCAATCAGAACTTTTAATAAAGATTTCTTTATATAATCTAAAAATTGTCATAGTTTGAATCAACCATTAATAATATAGTGGAAAATGTGCTAAGATTTTGTCAATTTATTTTAAATTTCTATGAGGTAATATAATATAAAAACGTATTTTACCATAGTAGAATTGGGGCAAATACACTAAAGAGGCAACACCCAGGTCCTGTAAATCAATGCGGACCAAAAGGGAAAGACGTGCAAGTGACAGGGAAGAAGGCTGCGGAATCCGCCTTACAATATATCGGGGAGGCGGTGGCCCGGGGACAATGGTCTCTGTTTTGCTTCAACCACCGTGTGCCTGACATGGTGGACGGAAGTTGCCTTGCTGGGGGCGGACACCCTTGTGCCCTGATCCGTTCTGTGTGCCCCCTATCCTCACATGGGAGTCTTTCTGTGGCAGGCGCCCCAGTGGCTTTTATGTGTCTGACCTGTGCCCACACAATATTGGTGAGAGCAGTCCTTAGTTGCGAAAAAGACAAAGGAGAGACCCTCTCCCATTCAATCGGCAGCTACTTTGGGCGCAGTGAGCAGTGGGGCCTTTGGAACACACCAGAGGGTAACCCTGCCCAGAGTGCCTCAGTGCCTCCACAGCAGTTGCCTGTTGGCAGAGGGCCCCTATGAGAAAGGAGAAGCGAGGAGGTGTGGAAGAGACTCCAAGTCCCCGAACAAGCCACCAGAAATGTCATGGTCTGGGTGCGGGCTGGAAAAGAATTTCCAGACATGAGACAATACGGGTCTGGTTTTTCAGTTTCTGCAGTCTTAGACCCTCCTTGGTTTTATCTGTTCTTCACTCTTTGGGTAACCACAACCTCGGCAGAAAGAATCATTTTAACTATTAGTATATACTCTACATCTTTCTGATCGTTTTTTTCAGAGCCTTGAAAGTGCAAGAGAAATAACTAAAAATCAGTAATGTTGATCTTGAACCGTTTGGCACATATTTTAACAAACAGCCATTAAACGGCAGAGCTTAAACTTTACTTCAGTTTATGTACTTTAGACTTTAACTAATAAAACACAGATTCACAGAGACAACTCTTCAGAAAAGTTGATAGAAGTTTCTGTAACTGTAAAGAATACTAAAGACAAGAAAAGTTTTAATCACTCAGTCATGTCCCATTCTTTGTGACCCCATGGACTCTAACTTCCAGATTCCTCTGTCCAAGAAATTCCCAAGCAGGAATACTGGAATGGGGAGTCATTCCCTTCCCCAGAAGTTCTTCAAAAAAAACAAAGCAAAAAGAAAAGAAGAAAAAATTGATTAAGTCATGTTAAGATTTTCATACACGTGGTTTAGTTCAGTTGCTCAGTCATATTCAACTCTTCGCGATCCTGGCCCACAGTTCACCAGGCCTCCCTGTCCATCGCCAACTCCCAGAGCCTACTCAAACTCATCAACACTGAGTACAGACATACACTCAAATGGGGCTATATGCTCATTAGGAGGAAGAGAGAAAATTTTTCATGTCACTACACTCAGGTAATTTTCAATGGATTAAAAACGTACATAATGTTTGAGGATGATGTTCTTTATTTGCACTGAGCTGTATTTTAAATGTTAATACAGCTGAGCATACATTAGGACTAATAAGATTCTTGTAAACATTTTCGAAAATACAAAACTGTGATGAGACTCTGTGATATTAGCGTGGAGTGTACAGGAAAAGATTAGACCTGGGCTTGGGATGAAAACCCCCACTCCCAAAACCCAGCATCTCACTCACACATGAATGTTCATTTTCCAAACCAGAAAGAAAGTAAGAAGACATGAAGTCACTCCGTTAATTGTGATAGTTTAGCTGCATCCCTCACTTTTTCTTTCCAAGACACTTGTTCAAGTCACATGGAAATAAACAAATTCATAGCATGGTAATCTCACAGGAACACCTAAGCCAGTAAACATGAATCATGGGGTAAGAACTACATGGAGGAATGCATTATCACTGCATGGGTATTTTGGCACTATTACGGAAACTATCATCTGAATCTATCATTAAAAAATGTTAGTTCGGGGACTTTGTGATGATCCAGTGACTAAGACCCTGAGCTCCCAACGCATGGAGCTCTGGTTCTTTCCCTGATCAGGAAACCAGATCCCACAAGCTGTAGCTAAGACTTTACATGTCACAACCAAAGAACCTGAAAAATACAAGGATAACTGAAGATCCTACCTGCCACAAGAAGACCCAGTGCAGCCAAATAAATTTTTAAAATGGGTTGTAAACGAATTTCACTTCATATATGCCTTCCCTGGAAAAGACTCTGATGCTGGCCAGGATTGGGGGAAGGGGGAGAAGGGGACGACAGAGAATGAGATGGCTGGATGGCATCACCGACTCGATGGACATGAGATTGAGTGAACTCCGGGAGTTGGTGATAGACAGGGAGGCCTGGCGTGCTGTGATTCATGGGGTCGCAAAGAGTCAAACACGACTGAGCAACGGAACTAAACTGAACTGAACTGAAATGAATGTTGTGGTCCTTTAACAGACTGGAACCTGGTGGTCCGGAGTTAATGATAAGAAAGTAAAAGAGAGAAAGAGGCTGATATTCCCTGGTTTACACAGAAAACCAATAAAGTCCTTGACACAGGGCTTGTACCGCTCATGAAGGCACAGGACGTCCTCTCGAGGAGGTCTTGAAAACCCTGGCAAGAAATTGAGCTCGGCAGGTTTCCATGGTCCAGAAAGCTAGTCTGAGGGAGAGAGAGAGAGAGACAGAAAGAAAGAAAGACACAGGGACCCAAGTGCTGATGGAACAAGGGTGCTTTAATGATCTTTGTGTGAGCATATATAGGCTGTTAAGGAATTTCTTTGACAATGATAAAGATCAGAAAACCAAACATGTATAGTAACCATTACCAAGGAATTAACAATGGTCATAAGGTCAGAAGACAATCCATATCTCAAGAGGGAGGGTGGTGACTAGGCAGATTTACCTGAGGGAAAGAGTTCACTGAAGGTAATCCATGCTTGCGATAAATCTCATTATCTCAGTCCTGGGCGCAGGACTGAACGGGTGTTATACTATAATATGATTTTTAAAAAGCAATATTTTCCACAGTAATCCTAACCCCAAAAAAGATGAGAAATGACCCACACGCCATTTCAGAAACTATTCTGATCTGGAAAAGAAATGATAAAATAATCAGAACAACATGGGCATATTTATTTTTGAGTGTTGTATTTGTATGACCCAGGACGAATTGTCTATCAAGGAAACAGGTAATATTTTTAAAAAGCATACTCTGACCCAAGAGCTCTGGAGTGGGAGAAATGTGCCATTTATTTTAACAAGCATAACTGTTTTCTTAGTATTCTTAACAAGCTTCTTTTAACTGGTGATGTTCAAAATTCTGCTGCATGAATACCATTTTAAACAGTAATGAAATACAATAGTAAGGTAAGCATTCATACTTACTTTTGAACTTCAAGTGTTTTACAAATTTTACAGTTCAAATATGATAGCACCCTCAGTAGCAACAATCATTTGAACTATTCAGGATATACTATATATCTTTCTGAGAATTTTTACAGAGTCTTGGATGTGTAACGGAAATAATTTAAAATCAGTTTTGTTGTTGTTCCACCTTTTTGCAAATATGTAGCAAACATTCCTTAAACAGGTTAAATTTACTTCACTTTATGTACTCTAAACTTTAATAATACACAGAAAAATGTATAGGGACAACTCTAAAGAACGTTCACAGAAGTTTCTCTAACTGTGAAGAATACAAAATACAAGAAAAATAAGTGATCAAATCATTGAACATTTTCATGCATACATATATTAAAATGGAACTACATATTCATTTCACTAGAATGAAATAACCTAAAGCCATGGAAAATATGTAAGAACAATTTTCAAAGGTTGGAATAAATATAAATATTCATGAAATGGTGATGGCTTTTATATAAACTCTAGGTTTCTGTCTGTACACACAAATGCACAAACACACTTAAAAGCAACCTTCCATAACTAACAGATCCTTAGGAAGAAACATTTTTAATCCACCTCTTCTTGTAAAACTCAAGTGTATTTTAGCATTTATGGTAAAACAAAAATTTACAAACTGTGCATGAATGCATGCTAAGTCACATCAATCATGTCTAACACTTTGCGAGCCCAGGGACTGTAACCATCCAGACTCTTCTGTCCATGGGATTTCCCAGGCAAGAATACTGGAGGGGGTTGTCATTTCCTTCTCCAGGGGACCTTTCCAACCTGGGCATCAAACCCAGTTCTCCTGCATTGGTAGGCAGATTCTTTACCATTGAGCCACCTGGATTCACTGAAAACAATTTCTTCTCTTTAGTAGGAATGATCAAAAACACAACATGAGAAACAGTCTACATCTTATTAGCAAATATACCATGACACCTATTTAGAACACATTTCCAGACCGATGTGAAGAAACTGTAAACCTTTACTGAAGCACATAAAGTCTGAAAATCACAAGTTTTACTTGAAAGACATGGTGACATAAAGACTTCAGTGACTGCAAATTCAGAACAATTCAAACTCAAAACAAACATGGATATTTCAAATATAAGTCTCAGCTATATCTAGGAGAGCCAACAAAATTTTGAACTTTTAAAAGAGAAAACCTAAATAGAGGGAAATTACAGGTTTCTGTAATTACAATCTGTAAATGTGTAATTCTGCCAAATTACAGATAAAGTTATTATTGTATAGACTAGTAAAACTTCAAAACAAATGATGCAAAATAGTTACAAGGTAGCCAAAGAAGCTCACCTAAAGAGAGACTTGGACATTATTTTGAACAATAAAATAGAAGGTAAACAAAATATTTTTAAATAATGCAACAGGTGATGTATTCCGAGGTAAAAACAAAAATCAGAGGGGGGGAAAAAACTCAAAGGGCATACAGGAAAGATTTAGGTTTCAGCTTTGTGTAATAAAGAATTTAGGGACTTGCCTGATGGTCCAGTGGTGAGAAATCTGCCTGTCAATGCAGAGGACACGGGTTCCATCCCTGGTCAGGGAAGATCCCACATGCCTTGAAGCAACTAAGCTAGTGTGCCACACCTACTGGAGCCCACTGCTCCAGAGCCTGCTAGTTATTAATACAACCACTGAACCCGTGCCTTAGAGCCAGAGCTCCACAACAAGATAGTAGCGCCTCCTAATCACAACAGAGAAAGCCCCAGCATATCAGCAAAATCCCAGTATAGCCAAAACTAAATAAATACTAAAACTAAAAAAAAAAAAAAAAAGAATATGGCTGGCTTTGGTCCCCAGGTTGTGCAAGTTTGTTAACTACTCTTGGAGTTTAAGTCTTTTTTTCCCTTGGAATTTCCTTAGTGACTGAAATGGCTTTATTACTTTCCGTGGGCCCTGATTACTTATGCTAACATGACCTATGGTGGGCCCCTAGTTTAATAATGGGATGACTCAGGTTGTGAGGCTGGCCATTTCACGAAGAGAAAGGAAGTGACTAGAGATTTGGGGCTTTGAGCCAGGTGGGCTTATTTGCCCAACCTCTAAGCAGGGGACAATGCTGGAGATGTTATCAAGCCTATGTAGCTAAACCCCAATAAAAACTAGGGACTTAAAAGCTTGAGTGAGCTTCTCTAGCTGGCAATACTCTGTTTTCTGTCACACGGATGTGCCAGGAGGGCAATGGGTCCCTAGGGATCATGACCCTAGGGTAAATTCAAACAAACTCGTTCAGAAGTTAAGAAGCTTATCAAGTCCAAAGAAACAGCATTTCAGGAAAGAGAGACAGAACCAAGAAACAAAAGGACTATGCCTCTTACCTCGGAATGAGTCATTTCTGACTCCTTGCTTTCCTCTTCCTCTGGCCTTCCTTCTCAGATAAGATCAGTCATGGGAAGTGACCCCTGAGTGTTCAAAATAGGCTGTTCAATACTTAGAAAAATACACCGAGGTCCCTGTAACATAGCCCCACACAGAGGGAGGATCTCAACAGGTACAAAACACAATCCTCTACGGCCACTGATACAGCAGGGATTTTGGAACACAGAATCAAACGAGGTGCTTTTAGTTTTACTCTTCTTCAGAACTCGCGGCCCTGCCTGTGAAAACCACACGTTCTAGGCTGACCCTCCCCTTCAAACCTTAGGCGAGACCCTGACCAAACTCCATACAGAATAGAGCCTCCTTCACCTCTTCCTGCATCAGGGACCTTGGGGTTGTGCAATGCAGGACTTGAAGCAGCGGCCACTAGTTAGAAGGTATTAGTGCCCGAGAAGGACGTGGCTCTAGAACGATACTAACAGCAAGCGGACGTGGGCCCCAGGGACCCGGCAGGTAAGCGAACGGACTGAAGAACTCACGGCGATGCGAGGACACACTGGGGACGCCAAAATGGTCCCGGTAGTTTGATCGTCCACAGAGACCCCCGAAACCCACGTGTGAAGGACCACAGGCTGAGGGACTACGAGATCCGGGTCCTAAACAAACAAACTCACCAGAACTCTCGGTCGATCACTTCACTCCATTCCGGGTCTGCAGGATACTGCGCACGCGCCGGCGGAAGATCCGGCACAGGGAAGGTGAGTGCGCTCCGCCGCGGCCAACGAGAGGCGACGTAAGCGGAGAGGGTGGGGCGAGGCCGGAAGCGCCGGGAGGTAGGGGCGGGGCCAGTGGGGGCGGAGCCTGGCCCCCCTCACCCGGGCCCCTGTCAGGGTTGTGTCTGTTGGCCCTTCTGTCCAGCTGTGCTCCCTTTCTCTGCCTTTTGATGCCTTTAAATCTCTTGGATTTCCTCTGGAAGAGAGCTACTTCCTACCTGTTCTAACTTACTGTTTCACACAGCTGAAGGCGAAAGAGACGAATTTTGAGAGCTGCCGCTATGGGAAGCCGAGATGTTTTCAGCAAGTTGAAAATCGGGGAAAATTCAAAAGCCCTTTGTGTGAGTTGTGAAGGTGGGTGTCTCCTCATTGACGAAAAGTAGAATGTAATCACTCAGATGCTCCGTTGGGAGGAAGCCTCAGGAATTGTAACCAGAGACCTACTTACAACAGGGCAGCTGGCCTTTCCCTTCGGAAGTGTTTCCAGAAAGGACGAGGGAGACCGGCATCCACATTGTCGTTTATAACGTAACTACAGAAATGCCATAGCATTACTTCTGTCAGAATATGTTGCTATACACATTGCCTCTGTTAATTGTTGCTCCTGCTGAAGCAACCAATTGCCCTGCTTCTTCCAGGACTGAACAAGTTTCTAAGAAGCAGAGGACTTTCTGTGCTAAAAGTGGACATGCAAATGGGGCGCGTGGATCACATCGACTGCTCTTCACTTTGCTTCCCAAACACCCTCCCCACTGTTGGCTTTCTTTCCTAACCTCCTCCTCTTCACCCAGTCCTTGAAAGGATAATCTGGAGAAGATTTAACACAAGACAGGAAAAACTGAGGCCCACAGACAATTGTATCCCAGGAGAGTACACCTTTCTCTTTAAATGTGAGATTAGCAACTTCCATGGTAGTCCAGTGGTTAAGATGCTGTGCTTCCACTGCAGGTTATGTGGGTTCAATCCCTGGTCGGGGAGCTAAGATCTCAGAGTTGAGGATTTAATCATTTCTTACACAGAAAGCATTAATTACAATATAAAGGAAAATGTGTGTCAAGATATTAAATTACTTATTAAAGGGAGTGTGTTTGGGAGCTTCCCCGGCAGTCCAATGGTTAAGACCCCACCTTCCGAGGCAGAATTGGGGTTCCTTCCCTAGCCGGGGAACTAAGATCCCACATGTTTTGGGGTCTGAACAAAGTGAAAAGAAAATATGTTTCTTAAGTATCTGTGAGTGGGGACATATTTTAAGTAGAGGATATTGATAATGATTTTCATGATAAAAGTATCAGTAGGTCAAATCTTACGGTTCCCTGCTGGAAACTCTGGTTCTGAATATGACTTTGGTCACTAAGAACTAGGAGAATCTTTCTCTAGGGACTTGTCACTAAGGTGTACCTGCTATCCCAGACTACAGTGGAAATTATGTGGGGATTTCTATCTATCAGACATTGAACCCTAACTATAAACAGGAGGTATTTGCCTCAAGATACTTTTTGAGAAGTTCTATGACATTTCAGACAATGCGGTATGAAAGTTTCACCTTTGTAAAATGACAGATGGAGAAATTCTTGACAATCCCTCTCAGGTGCTTTGGCTCCATTTCTCTACTCATACCCTAAATGGAGGCACAGTTCAGTGGTCTCAAGAATAGAAAATAACTCGTTTTTGAATGAAGAACTTCTCATGGATACAAACTATATAAGCAGACACATGAAATTCCCTTCCTTTGTTAGACCTCAGTATTTCCTACTGCTTCCTTGTGAGTCCCTGTCTGTCTCCAGGGACCGAAGGGAATAGAACCTTCACCAAGCAATTCAATAGTCCCTTTGGAGATGATCGGTACAAACTTTTCATTCTTGTTTTATCATTAGCAACCGAGCAATAAAAATTTTTCACAAATAATTTCCGTTCCCCAAGCCTGTCTCACATCGCAGACACAGGTGAAAAGATAATTGCAGTTCTGAGGGGACATGAGGTCACAGGACCACAAACCCATATCTAGGGGTCTGGCTGCCTTCCTCCCTGTCACAAGAGCAGCTTGACGTGACCAGCACCCTGAACCCAGTATCCGGGCTAGGTTAGGATATTAAGTGAGTATTTTCTGTTTCACCCTGTGGGCAAGAATCTGCAAGAAAAAGGTGCTTTCGGGAGTCTGGGTTGGTGACCATACAGGAAAAACGAAGTGTTATGACTCAAAGTAATCCAGTGCCAAAGCAACCCTGGAAGGAGGAATACTTCAAAACATTAAATGGAGCTATTAAAGAGAGATTAGGTGCTATCAGGTGTCAGCTCCCAAAGCCTCCTAATGTAACTTAGTGTACTTCTTTTTGAAAAATATTTATTTATTTGGTTGTACCGGATCTTACTTGTGGCATATGGGATCTAGTTCCCTGATCAGGGATCAAACCTAGGCACCTCCCCCCAATCCCGACCCCCCACACCCGACCCCCGTCCTCACTGCAGCTAGCCTTGCTAGAGAGGTGTCTTGGTCACTGGACCACCAAGGAAATCACAGTGTAATTTTTGTGACAGTGATTGTTATTGTAGAATCCAAGCGATATGAAACCTGATGTTTAATGTAACTAATGACTGGAATTGCAGAGACATACGGGAAATTAGGGAGTTCCGTACAGAAATCACAGATTTTTAGGGTTACTATATGTGTGCCAACAGCACCTTCATGATTAATAAATCTATCATTTCAGTTCAGTCCCTCAGTCGTGACCGACTCTTTGCGACCCCATGAATCACAGCACGCCAGGCCTCCCTGTCCATCACCAACTCCCGGAGTTCACCCAAACTCATGTCCATCGAGTCGGTGATGCCATCCAGCCATCTCATTCTCTGTCGTCCCCATCCCCTCCTGCCCCCAATCCCTCCCAGCATCAGACACATTTCCAGTGAGTCAACTCATCGCATGAGGTGGCCAAAGTATTGGAGTTTCAGCTTTAGCATCAGTCCTTCCAATGAACACCCAGGATTGATCTCCTCCAGAATGGACAGGTTGGATCTCCTTGCAGGCTTCCTACTTCCTCCTTCCTACTTGGAAGGAAAGCTATGAGCAATTTAGACAGCATAATAAAAAATAGAGACATTACTTTGCAGACAAACGTCTCTCTAGTCAAAGCTATGGTTTTTCCAGTAGTCATGTATGGATGTGAGAGTTGAGCCATAAAGAAGCCTGAGCATCAAAGAATTCATGCTTTTGAACTCTGGTGTTGGAGAAGACTTTTGAGAGTCTCTTAGACTGCAAGGAAATCACGCCACTCAATTCTAAAGGAAATCAATCCTGAATATTCGTTGGAAGGACTGATGCTGAAGCCAAAGCTCCAATACTTTGACCATCTGATGCAAAGAGCTGATGCTTTGGAAAACATCGTGATGCTGGGTAAGACTGAGGGCAGGAGGAGAAGGGGACGACACAGGATGAGATGGCTGGATGGCATCACTGACTTGATGGACGTGAGTTTGAGTGAGGTCTGGGAGTTGACTATGGACAGGGAAGCCTGGCATGCTGTAGTCCATGGGGATCCAAAGAGTTGGATACGACTGAGCCTCTGAACTGACTGAAAGGTATAATTGATTCTCTTTGTGGTACAGTCATACAAAATTGTAAAACAGCTATATTCCAATTAGAAGTTTTTAAACTGATTTCTTTATGTAATCTAGACATTGTTATAGCTTGAATCAACTATTAATAATATGGTAGAAAATGTGTTAAGCTTTTATGCAAGTTTATTTTAAAATTCTATCAGGTAATCGAATATTTTAAATATTTTAGCATTTTAGAATTGGGGCAAATACACTTAAGATATTTAATACGAGATCATAGAAGGAAAAGAGAGACTTTGAAGTCAACCTGAGATGTGCGTTCTTTCATTTTGGGAGGTTTTGCTTTCTGAAGTGAAAAAAGTATTTGAGTTAGAAATGTATTTAGAAGGTCCTATCTGTAGCTCCCAGTAGATAGGAAGTTAGAAGTCAGGAAATAAAAACCTGTCCCCAGTGTTCCTAGAAATTTAGCAGTTTGTCTACCACTTCACTCACATATTTTGTCTAGAGGTAGAAAGAAACTTTAAAAGGACTGTCATACAGTTACTCAAAATGGGCAGTTTTCCTAGGACCCACCACAGATGGAAGAGCAACCAATGAATGCAGTTTGTCACAAGCCAAGAGGAGCCTTTTACTTCACACTGTCATGAAGAAAAGTAGTCACTGGAGATGAATTTATGAATGATGTAACAGACAGAATAGGGCAGGTGACAAATTTCTATGACAGCAGTGGACACAAAGTCAGGTTTTTGAAAACCATTTACATTGAAGCAAATCTTCCAAAACCATGTGACGAAGGGTGAGTTCCTCTCTGTTCCTTGGACCTCTCATCTGAGTCATCATCTATCCATTCGTACCTACCTGGTATATGTCTGTTGTCTCCATTCTCCTTATACTCCTGGGTCATTCAATCGCTCCAGAAAAGTGCTCAGGTCCAGCTTAGAACCCATGAGACCTGTTCATCAGAGAAAGGAATATTTGTGTTGTCTGAGATTCATCAGTGTCCAATCCAATATGTATTCAGTCAAGACGAGAATGCAAGGGAGAATGTTAATACAGCCTGGAAAGTGATTTTCACAAATTCTTTATTCACATCACCTATATAACACTAACAAATCCATAACATCAGATCCTGAGATACTGGTCAAGTACGACGAAGGCAAAGTAAGTGTGCAACTGTGAAATTAAGAAAAGGTTTGACTATTTAATACTACTGAGCTTATACAAGTACCACTAACCTAGAATGAAGTGATACGTTACAGTGAAAGGTGTCAGATTCACCATCTCCAAACAAGAAGATTTAACTTCGGGACCAGGGACCAGGGACCAGGGTTGATCACTCAAGAGCGTTTGTGTAGCAGAGTTTTATTAAACTGAAAAAGGGACAGAGAAGCTTCTGACATAGACATCAGAAGGGGGCAGAGAGTGCCCCCTTGCTAGTCTAAGCAAGGGAGCTATAAACTTTTTAAATCAGAAATTACGATAAATCAAAAGAATGTCTCAAGGTTGTAAAAATTTTACCAGACCCACTCCCAAAATTTACGTTTGAGGATAGCAGGGTTAGATCAAAACAATAGAAAGATCCTACCAGACCCAGACTGCTTATTGACAATGTCAAGCCTTCGACCGTGTGGTTCACAACAAACTGGAAAATTATTCAGGAGATGGGAACATCAGACCACCGGACCTGCCTCTTGAGAAATCTGTATGCAGGTCAAGAAGCAACAGTTAGAACTGGACATGGGACAACAGACTGGTTCCAAATCGGGAAAGGAGTACTTAAGGCTGTATATTTTCACCGTGCTTATTTAACTTATATGCACAGCACATCACGAAAAATGCTGCTGGATGAAGCACAAACAGGAGTCAAGATAACCAGGAGAAATATCCATAACCTCAGATATGCAGATGACACCACCCTTATGGCAGAAAGAGAAGAACTAAAGAGCCTCTTGATGAAACTGAAAGAGGAAACCACTACAATATTGTAAAGTAATTAGGTTCCAATTAAAATAAATAAATTTTTAAAACTACTACGTATAAAATAGATAAGTAACAAGGATATATTATATACCATAGGGAATTACATCCATTCAGTTCAGTTCAGTTCAGTCGCTCAGTCGTGTCTGACTCTTTGCGACCCCATGAATCACAGCACACCAGGCCGCCCTGTCCATCACCAACTCCCGGAGTTCACTCAAACTCATGTCCATCAAGTTGGTGATGCCATACATCCATCTCATTCTCTGTCATCCCCATCTCCTCCCGCCCCCAATCCCTCCCAGCATCAGTCTTTTCCAGTGAGTCAACTCGTCGCATGAGGTGGCCAAAGTATTGGAGTTTCAGTTTTAGCATCAGTCCTTCCAATGAACACCCAGGATTGATCTCCTCTAGAATGGACTGGTTGGATCTCCTTGCAGTCCAAGGGACCCTCAAGAGTCTTCTCCAGCGCCACTATCTTGTGATAAATTCTAATGGAGTATAATCAGTAAAAGTACTGATTCACTATAGTATATGCCTGAAAATAATGTAATATTGTACATCAACTATACTTCATTAAGAAAAGAATGCAGAACAAAATAAATATAAGAGCTGCTCTTTTTTTTCTTGGAAGAAGAGCTCAACTCAATGTAAATAAAAGTTCTTCTTTCCAGAAAAAAAAAAAAAAGAAACTGAAAGAGGAGAGTGAAAACATTGGCTTAAAACTCAACATTCAGAAATTAAGATCATGGCATCTGGTTCCATCACTTCTTGGCAAATGGATGGGAAACAATCTAAACAGTGATAGACTTTATTTTGGGGGGGCTCCAAAATCACTGCAGATGGGGACTGCAGCCATGATATTAAAAGACGCTTGCTCCTTGGACGAAAAGTTATGGCCAACCTAGACAGCGTGTTAAAAAGCAGAGACATTGCCAACAAAGGTCGGTCTAATCAGACATATGGATTTTCCAGTAGTCATGTATGGATGTGAGAGTTGGACTACAAAGAAAGCTAAACACCGAAGAATTGATGCTTTTGAACTGTGGTGTGGACTTTTGGAAGTCCCTGGGACTGTAGGAGATCCAACCAGTCCATCCTAAAGGAAATCATTTCTGAATATTCATTGGAAGGACTGATGCTGAAACTAAAACGCCAATACTTTGGCAAGCTGGTGTGAAGAGCTGACTTATTTCAAAAGACCCTGATGCTGGGAAAGATTAAAGGCGGGAGGAGAAGGGGATGACAGAGGATGAGATGGTTGGATGGCATCAATGACTGAAGGGACATGAGTTTGAGTAAACTCCGGCAGTTGGTGATGGACAGGCAGTCCTGGTGTGCTGTGGTCCATGGGGTCGCAAATAGTCAGACAGGACTGAGCAACTGAACTGAACTGAACCTGACCCACTCTCATAATATAAATTCTAAGTTATCAGGGATAGTCAAAAGTTTTTCAGGAAGGAGAAACTGTCCTCAAGCAGGATACATTGTTGTTATATATTCCCTAATATAGAGTTTAAACTGAGTTGTTTGTAGTTTAATTATCAGTTCTGGGCTTAAAGAAAAACTAACGTGTCTAAGACACATAAAGACACATAAAAAAAGTCATTTTATGTGTCTAAGACCAAGGAATGTAAAGGAAAAAAAGGTATTCGTCCTTCTTCCTTCTTGAGAATTCCAGACCCATATCTCCTCTTTGTGAGTTTCAAGACCACCCCCCCCCCCCGCTTCCTCTTCAGGACAACAGAGTTGTTATCAACCTACCTAGGAATTGACTCTCACAGAAGGAGGCAGAGTACATCAAGGAAGAAAAAGGTTACCAGCATAATGAATTATCCTGAAGCCTTTCTTTCTAAACTCATACATACCCATTTCCCCTAGAAAGGAGAAATTTCAAAATACTGTGGGAATCAGAAAATTTCAGAAACATTCTAGAAGTGATGGAACCAAAACCCAGTGGGTAGACAAGGACTTCTGGAAGGAAGCTGTCCTCACCCAAGCGGGCAGGTTCCTATAGTTCGCTAACATCACGTCCCTGTACAATGCCTGTTGAAAATTTTCTGGAAAAACTCTGGACCACTGAGTTGATTCACTGGGCTTCCCAGCTGGCTCAGTGGTAAAGAATTGGCCTGCCAATGCTGGAGATGCGGCTTCAGTCTCAGAGTGGAGAGAATCCCCTGGAGGAGCAAATGGCAACCCACTGCAGAATTCTTGCCCGGGAAACCCCATGGACAGAAGAGAGTTGGTTCTATGTATAATGGCAGTTTCAAACTCGGTTTTAAATATCTAAATTGCATCCAGCTTCTAAGTCATCACTGAACTTCCCAACGTCCCTAAAATCCCAACACCGAACCATATCCCAGTGGGAGTGAGGATAGGAGTGACTCCCCATGCTGATCTCTCACAAAAAGAATAGTTTCAACAGCTGAAAGTCGCTGATTCATGTTGAGAATTCATCATGCTCCAAAGAAAGTGGGGAGAAGGCAATGGCAAGCCACTCCAGTACTCTTGCCTAGAAAATCCCATGGACAGAGGAGCCTGGTGGGCTATAGTCCATGGGGTCACTACTAGTCAGACACGACTGAGCGACTTAACTTTCACTTTTCACTTTCACATATTGGAGAAGGAAATGGCAACCCACTCCAGTGTTCTTGCCAGGGATGGGGAGGCCTGGTGGGCTGCCGTCTATGGGGTCGCACAGAGTCGGACATGACTGTAGTGACTTAGCAGCAGCAACAGCAGCAAAGAAAGCGAGCATGCAGACAAGGGAGAAAAGGCTGTGGGATACAAGAGGGTATTCTAAAGGGCAGGTCTTCACTATTATAAGAACAAATGGGAAAATATAAGATGAAAACAAATGACCGGGAAGAAAAATTAGGAGCCGAGAGCTAAAGGCTTGCATATTCTCATTCGGGCATTTCAGGAGGAAAAGCAGACACAGTCCCAGACCCTGGATTGGATTTTTACCTGAGAAGCTGCCATTTCCTCCTCTTCTTCCTCCTGCTCTCACTTCTCTGGGGATGTTATGCTGCAAACGCACTTCTGAGTTGAGAAAATACCTTGGAGTGCATCAACACAGCTCTTTAACCTGCAACCACCGCTCCTACAGCCAGAAGAACGTTGAAAAGCTGCGAAGACCGACCTCTCCTGTCCTCTGTCTCAGGAGAGATTCAGGAACAATCAATTCCTACCTGGAGACAAGCCTGTGAACCTATTTCTTGATTGTTCTCTCCCCACAGAGAGATCCTAACACACTGCTGACACAGAGGATGTGAGCTGACTGACTTCCCTGGTCCAAATCCAGCTAGACCAACCCTGCGGCCTCTCCTCAGACGGACGCCAGGGCTCAGCTCTCACAGATGGATCAGGAGCCACGTCCTTAACCTGGGCCTCTCCTTAGAGTCCGCTGGAGCACTTCCTACACACCACACTGAAGCTACCGCAGGACCAACATAGAACTCTGTTGGGAGGGCATCAGTGAGGTAATTTCCTGACACTGGTCACGTGATCCTGATGGGAAACCAGATGGAAACCACTTGGCTAAAGATTCTTTCTGAACCATTTCAATGAATACAAATCCCTGGCGGTCAGGTCCCCACTCCAAGAAGACATGAATCTGCAGGTCTACAGTGGGGCCGTGAAAGGAGCTATCAGCAAATCCCATTTTTTTCTGATGTTTCTTCCCCCAAACCAACGCTCAGGAGTCCTGAGCTCAAAGCCTCACACTCACACCTAAGACCTCTCTGTAGGGGAGGATTTAGGGCAGGAATTTGAGAGAGGTCAAAGCTAGAATCAGGTAGAGAAAACAGGAGTATTTGCAGTTCAGCTTGTATAATTTACCCTGAGTGAAGTGCCTCGGGCTCCCTAGACTGAGTGTGGGTTAATCCATTCAAACCAAGAAAAGGATTCTGGTGAGCACTGTGAGGGTGCTGAAAGGTTGCTGCTCAAGCACAAGACCTCTGGATTTTTGGCCTACTGAGGAGAATAATTCAATCCGGGGCCAGAGATCAGGCTTGATCCCTCAGAGCTTTTGTGTAATGAAGTTTTGTAAAAGTAGAAAAGAGATAGAGAAAGCTTCTGGCAAGGACATCAGAAGGGAGAAGAAAGACTGTCCACTCGCTAGTGTTAGCAAAAGAGTTATATATTTTAATTATTTATTATAGTGAATCAAAAGAATGTCTGAAAGTTGTAAAGACCTCACTAGACCCACTCCCATAATATACATTTTAAGACAACAGGATTATAGAAAGTATTTTTCCAGAGACTATCCTCATGCAGGATAATTGGTTACATAATCCTAAGGAGCGTACAGGGCAAAAAACGTTTGTTCTTTCTCGCTGAAAATTCCAGATCCCTCTCTCTTTGGGAACCCCTGGACTGATCAACCTGTGTAGAAATTGACTCTCTCAGTGTGATTGAACGGTGGCCTGTGAATAGACCCTGGAGTTGATCAAGACTGTCATCTGTGGTCATCTAGTGCAGGGGCTCACAGGACTGGCTGGTGTGAGCTCAAGGACCTGCAAGCTGCCTGCTCCCCAGACAGATGCTGAGGCAGCAACAACATGGAGCAATTCACGGAAACTGTCAACAACACTCTGTATAATCCTTCTGTTAGAATTATCCCAGTGTTAAAGTAGTTAAATGGGAGAGGAAATACAACACAGAAATGATGGAATATATCTGAAGTTATGAGAAGTTTAAATCCAGTGAGTAAACTAATTTCCACGTATGCCATCTCTGTGTGCTACCGAACAGTTCATTGTGGTCTCTTTCAGTTCAGTTCAGTTCAGTCGCTCAATCGTGTCTGACTCTCCGCGACCCCATGAATCACAGCAACCTTAAATAAGATGGGCAAGGTTGCTGTTGGTGGTGGCTTAACATTTCATTCATTACAATCAACCGAAACAATAAAGGCCATTCACTTTTATGAATAACCATGTATTAATTTCACACATATCGAAATAAAACTTTTTACAATCCGCGGTATGATCCATGATTAAATACAGATCAAATGTACAGAGAACCATATTCATTTTTTGATTAATGATTGAGATTTGTGACTTTTATGGCTTACCAAACAAAGGCTAGGAAGCACTTAGCAAGCATGGTATACAGTAATTCCACGCTTTTTCCAGGAAGGGTTTCTAATGCATTTCGTGGTTACAGTATGCATTACTGTCTTTACTTCAACATTGTCAAGTAGTAATCATGATTTGTGTTGATATTATAAAGATATATCAATATTTCAGTGAACTCTCATTGTGTTCCTACAAATCAAGGATGTTATCTCTTGAAGCCTTACAACCAATTTCTGTCTTACTTTAATACATGAAACGATTAAATGATCACTTATATCATGGCAACCTCCAGATATTTCACATCAATGATAAACACCTCCATTTAGATGGTCATTGTCCATTTTACATTATGGTATCATTCATCTTCTAATAGAGAATAGATAGAAATGGTTGCAACACAATATAAAAAGTTTATGGTTTTAAGAAACCATCAAACACCTACGTCTGCAAACACACTAGAAAGAAAGCATAGTATGGATTATTTGAGTGCTGAATTACATTCACTTCAAAGAATCTCAAATCATGTCATTATTAAAAAGCATATATACACTGCTAAAAATTGTAACTTTCCAATCATCAACCTTCATTTCACGATTCATGCTAATATATCCATTTTTCTAAGTGTTTTCACTATGGATTACTCCCTGCAGTCATTCTCCTTCAGAGAAACTTCTGAAAAAAAAGTTGATGAAATGCCTTCTACTATGCAATCCCTGTTCAGTTCAGTCACTCAATCGAGTCCGACTCTTTGCGACCCCATGAATCACAGCACGCCAAGCTTCCCTGTCCATCACCAACTCCCGGAGTTCACTCAAACTCATGTCCATCAAGTCGGTGATGCCATCCAGCCATCTCATTCTCTGTCGTCCCCGTCTCCTCCTACCCCAAGTCCTTCCTAGCATCAGACTTTTTTCCAGCGAGTCAAATCATCGCATGAGGTGGACAAAGTATTGCAGTTTCAGCTTTAGCATCAGTCCTTCCAATGAACACCCAGGATTGATCTCCTTTGGAATGGACTGGTTGGATCTCCTTGCAGTCCAAGGGACTCTCAATAGTCTTCTCCAACACCTCAGTTCAAAAGCATCAATTCTTCGACGATCAGCTTTCTTCACAGTCCAAATCTCACATACATGCATGACCATGGGAAAAACCATAGCCTTGACTAGACAGACCTTGGTTGACAAAGTAATGTCTCTGTTTTTTAATATGCTATCTAGGTTGGTCATAACTTTCCTTCCAAGGAGTAAGCGTCTTTTAATTTCTTGGCTGCAATCAGCATCTGTAGTGATTTTGGAGCCCCCAAAAATAAACTCTGACACTGTTTCCACTGTTTCCCCGTCTATTTCCCGTGAAGTGATGGGCCCAGATGCCATGATCTTCGTTTTCTGAATGTTGACCTTCAAGCCAAACTTTTCACTCTCCTCTTTCACTTTCAAGAGGTTTTTGAGTTCCTCTTCACTTTCTGCCATAAGGTGTCATCTGCATATCTGAAGTTATTCATATTTCTCCCAGCAATCTTGATTCCAGCTTGTGTTTCCAAGGCAAACCGTTCAATATTACAGTAATCCAAATCTATGCCCCAACCAGTAATGCTGAAGAAGCCGAAGTTGAACGATTCTATGAACACCTACAAGACCTTTTAGAACTAACACCCAAAAAATATGTCTTTTTCATTATAGGCGACTGGAATGCAAAAGTAGGAAGTCAAGAAACACCTGGAGTAACAGGCAAATTTGGCCTTGGAGCACGGAATGAAGCAGGGCAAAGGCTAATAGAGTTTTGCCAAGAGAACGCACTGGTCATAGCAAACACCCTCTTCCAACAACACAAGAGAAGACTCTACACATGGACATCACCAGATGGTCAACACTGAAATCAGATTGAATATATTCTTTGCAGCCACACAAGACCAGGATCTGACTGTGGCTCAGATCATGAATTCCTTCTTGTCAAATTCAGACTTAAGTTGAAGAAAGTAGGAAAACCACTAGACCATTCAGATATGACCTAAATCAAATCCCTTATGATTATACAGTGGAAGTGAGAAATAGATTTAAGGGACTATATCTGATAGATAGAGTGCCTGATGAACTCTGGATGGAGGTTCGTGACATTGTACAGGAGACAGGGACCAAGACCATCCCCATGGAAAAGAAATGCAAAAAGCTAAATAGCTGTCTGAGGAGGACTTGCACATAGCTGTGAAAAGAAGAGAAGCAAAAAGCAAAGGAGAAAAGGAAAGATATAAGCATCTGAATGCAGAGTTCCAAAGAGTAGCAAGGAAAGATAAGAAAGCCTTCCTCAGCGATCAATGCAAAGAAATAGAGGAAAACAACAGAATAGGAAAAACAAGAGATCTTTTCAAGAAAATTAGAGATATCAAGGGAACATTTCATGCAAAGATGGGCTCGATAAAGGACAGAAATGGTATGGACCTAACAGAAGCAGAAGATATTAAGACGAGGTGGCAAGAATACATAGAAGAACTGTACAAAAAAGATCTTCACGATGAAGATAATCACGATGGTGTGATCACTCACCTAGAGCTAGACATCTTGGAATGTGAAGTCAAGTGAGTCTTAGATAGCATCACGACGAACAAAGCTAGTGGAGGTGATGGAATTCCGGTTGAGCTATTTCAAATCCTGAAAGATGATGCTGTGAAAGTGCTGCACTCAATATGCCAGCAAATTTGGAAAACTCAGCAGTGGCCACAGGACTGGAAAAAGTCAGTCTTCATTCCAATCTCAAAGAAAGGCAATGCCAAAGAATGCTCAAACTACCGCACAATTGCACTCATCTCCCACGCTAGTAAAGACATGCTCAAAATTCTCCAAGCCAGGCTTCAGCAATATGTGACCCGTGAACTTCCAGATGTTCAAGCAGGTTTTAGAAAAGGCAGAGAAACCAGAGATCAAATTGCCAACATCCGCTGGATCATGGAGAAAGCAAGAGAGTTCCAGAAAAACATCTATTTCTGCTTCATTGACTATGCCAAAGCCTTTGACTGTGTGGATCACAATAAACTCTGGAACATTCTGAAAGAGATGGGAATACCAGACCACCTGACCTGCCTCTTGAGAAACCTGTATGCAGGTCAAGAAGCAACAGTTAGAACTGTACATGGAACAACAGACTGGTTCCAAATAGGAAAAGGAATACATTAAGGTTGTATATTGTCACCCTGCTTATTTAACTTATATGCAATCCGTTATTTCCATTTAACTTTTGATTAAATACCTTTATACATATTTGTTATATCATTTCCATCGATTTCTTATATAAATTCTTGTGTTTTCCGATGCATGTTAGGGCAAACCTCTTCCATCACTTGTTCCATTACTAGGGTTTCTATTCAGTGTGTGTTCTCAGATGTTTAGTGAGATTACCACTCTGACTAAAGGCTTTGCCACATTCTGTACATTTATGAGGCTTCTCTCCAGAATGAATTCGCTGATGTTTATTAAGATATGAGCGGTGAGTAAAGGCTTTGTTACACTCTTTACATTTATAAGGTCTGTCCCCAAAATGAATTCGCTGATGTGCAGTAAGATATGAGGACCAGATAAAGGCTTTGTTACAATCTTTACATTTATAAGGCTTCCCTTCAGTATGAATTTGCTGATGTTTGGTAAGATATGAGGAACGATTAAGGCTTTGCTACATTCTTGACATGTATAAGGCTTCTTTCCAGTATGTATTCGCTGATGTCAAGAAAGATGTGAACGCTGAATAAAGGTTTTGTTACATTCTTTACATTTATAAGGTCTCTCCCCAGAATGAATTCGCTGATGGGCAGTAAGATGTGAGGAACGGATAAAGGCTTTGTTACAGTCTTTACATCTATAAGGCTTCTCTCCAGTATGGATTCGCTGATGATAGGTTAGCTGCGAGGACCAGATAAAGGCTTTGTTACATTCTTTACATCTATAAGGCTTCTCTCCAGTGTGGATTTGCTGATGATAGGTTAGCTGCGAGGAACAGATAAAGGCTTTGTTACACTCTGTACATTTGTAAGGTTTCTCTCCAGTATGGATTCGCCGATGTTGAATAAGACTTGAGGTGTAAGTAAAGGCTTTGCCACATTCTGTACATTTATAAGGTTTCTCTCCAGTGTGAATTCTCTGATGTTTGATAAGAAGTGAGCTATGGTTAAATTCTCTGCTACATTCTGTACATTTGAAAGGTTTCCTTCCTGTATGAATTATGTTATGTCTACTTAGATGGCATGACTTACTAAACACTCTGCCACATATCTTACACTTGTTTTCTTTCTGTGGATTCTGAACAGTCTGCTGTTGAATAAGTTCTGAAGACTGATTAGAAACCTTACCATATTCACTACAAGTCCTCTCTTCAGTACAAGTCCGCTTATCTAGAGAAAAACCTGACATTTGATCAAAAGTATTTCTACGTTTATTACTTGGAGAATCCTTGTTTGAAGATTCGGGTCCCTGATGTTTCATAAGGTTTGAGTCTCCTTCAACCACATACCCAGTTTTATTGCCTGAATACCTTCTCAGTCCACCATAAATACTCTTGTAATTATTGGAGCTGGAGCTCTTACTTAAGGTCTGACTCATTTTATTATACACAGAATGTTGTTGTGTATTAACCATATCACAATAAGTATTGAACAATGACGGTTGGATTCTGTCTCTTCCATTATCATCAACATTATACATGTTGGAATGGAGAGAAAATATCTCTTGAGGGAAGAAAAATGACCCCCTTTTCATGGATTCTTCACATTGATTAGATTGTCAGCTTTCCCACTCTTTGTAAAATTGTAGGTGTTCAGACATGTTTGAATGTATGTTCAGTAGAAGCCTACATTCAGAATTGTCTGAATGAGTATTTGCAGTAGAGACTAGGTTACCTTCCAGATTTTCCACGTTTCCCTTTAGAGAACATGGATGTTTCATAAAAGGATGGAAATCTTTTCTTAAACACTTGCACTTCTCAGTAGATGTTGAAAACTGAAGCTGGTTTGACTCATGTTGCTCATTTCTTTTTGCAGTAATGTTAGCATTATGTGTAACTGTCTCCATTTCTCTATGTCCATATAAACATCCTCTCTGTCTTTCATACACCTTCATATATTCCCAGTCTTTCATTAAATTTAAGTTTCTGAGGTGAAATGTTTGATATATTCCTAGGCTTGCTTTTGGGAATACATCTTCTAATGCTGGATTCTTCGGCATCAAATCCTGGCTGTCTTGTGGAGACATAGCTGAAAGATACGAAATAACAAGTAATATTCCGTGTTATTCTCAGTGAATACATTTAAAGATTTAGAGAAAATTGATGATCATAGCTAGTTTAAAAATAAAAGAGAGACAGAAGGATCACGATGCCAGAGGACTACGCAGAGGTGGGGATCATCTCCCCACAAATGAATGAGAAATGGAACAGTTTTCACAGAGCCCAGCTGAACACCAGCAGAGGCCCTGGGAAATCTCAACAACAAGAGAGATTCCTGCTGAGCCAGGAAGGGCAAAAGAAAGAAGAAGAAAAAGGAAGTGGATTGGGGACTGCAACCCTGCGGAGAGATGAAAGTGAGGCGATGTCTCCATATCCGGGGCAGCCCCTCACTGGGGGATCTCAGTTTGGACAGAAGGAGAGGCTCATTCTCTGTGGGAAGAGCACATGGAAACCAGCCTGTGGCAGCAGGACAGAGTGAGACCTGCACACAGGATACTGACCCCAGCCCTGCCCAGCCAGCCTGAGAGGGTGTCCACCACTGCAGACAAGGGCTGGGTGCTGGAATGTGGGGTCTGGAGAGCAGGCCGAGGCAGAAGACAGCCGTTGGCTATGAGGAAACATCCTGAAGGGATGGGAGTGAGGGAGGAGCTCTGCAAAGGGGATGCCTGTGGTGAAGCCTGAACCAGCATAGAGCAGAGCACCACTGGTGAGTGATGGCCAAAGAGGACGCCCATTACATTCCCTGTCCCTGGTGTTGGACCCTGATTGCCAGGAACTGTGAAGAACTTCACCCACGTGGGTTGTTTGATCCCCCAGCCACAGCCTCGACCCATCTACCTCCTGCACAATCAGCAGACTCCTGTGCTCTGGGGCAGTCTCAGGATCAGACACCCGTGAGTTGGCCACACCCACAGATGGAGCTGACAGCACAGCTGAATACCAGGGATAAAGAAGGAAAGCTGAAATCATTTCTTGCAGCAACACAAGCCATGGTCTTATACCCATTACTGGATTTGTAACCTCAGCCCATACAGAGCATCTGAATCAACAACCAGGCCTCTCTCATTCATGGCAGGTGTAGCTTTAGCAGCTGTACACTCTGTGGGCTCCTACACAAGCAGGCTGGGCCAGGACAGAGCCTGAGCTGCCCCGTAGCAACACAGCGGGTCCAGCTCCACGTGAATGAAACCCAGGGCCTGACTTCTCTGAATCTATGTGGTGACCTTGGGAAAACATCTGAGAGACCCCAGTACCATGTGCCATCATGCCCATGGTTGGCGTGGGCCAAGATCAGTGCCAGCATTGCATAACATGAGAGCCTGCAGAAGGCATGAGAGGGGGAACCAGGGCACACCCTGAGGTGAACGTCCCCAGAGGAGTAACACTCTGACTTCTCTCCCACTGGATGTGCTCCAATCCCACGAGCCTGGCACCGCAGATCAGAATCACAACGAAGAATCAGATGCGGGGTCTCTACTCCACCACGCAGGGAGCAGGTACCACCACAGACAGGGCAGTAACAACCACAGAACAATGCAGAAACAGCCTGAATATCCAGGCAGGCTCTGGTCAAGACAACAGCAATCAAGGCACAGATCAAGATGATAAAGGCACAACCCTCTGGACGAACCTCACCCACCAAGGTGCAGACAACAGAAGGACGGCTAAGTGGGTTCCTGTAACCTTCAAAACAGAGACCACAAACAGAACGCTGGACAAAATGGGATGGCAAAGACAGGTTATAGAGGAAGAAGCACGATAAAAACCTACAAGGTCCACTAAATGAAGAGGAGTTAGGCACCCTAATGATTACTTCCTGCTTTTAGTCATCTTAAGTGGAGACACCTAACATTTCACAACTCCTAGGTGCCTAGTAATTCTTTAATCCACTTCTTGCCATAAAATTTCTGAGAATGGTCTATTAGATGTTTCAATCTAAAAATCATAAATGCTAATGACAGAGAACTAATCAGAAACTGAGGACACATAAGACAGTGTCTGAGGAAGCAGAATACAAATAAGATTCACACGCTAGTAAAGTCATGCTCAAAATTCTCCAAGCCAGGCTTCAGCAATATGTGAACCATGAACTCCCAGATGTTCAAGCAGGTTTTAGAAAAGGCAGAGGCACCAGAGATCAAATTGCCAACATCCGCTGGATCATGGAGAAAGCAAGAGAGTTCCAGAAGAGCATCTATTTCTGCATCATTGACTATGCCAAAGCCTTTGACTGTGTGGATCACAATAAATTGTGGAACATTCTGAAAGAGATGGGAATCCAAGACCACCTGACATGCCTCTCGAGAAACCTGTATGCAGGTCAGGAAGCAACAGTCAGAACTGTACATGGAACAACAGACTGGTTCCAAATAGAAAAAGGAGTGCATCAAGGCTGTATATTGTCACCCTGCTTATTTAACTTATATGCAGACTACATCATGAGGAACGCTGGGCTGGAAGAAGCACAAGCTGCAATCAAGATTGCTGGGAGAAATATCAATAACTTCAGATATGCAGATGACACTACCCTTATGGCAGAAAGTGAAGAGGAACTCAAGAGCCTCTTGATGAAAGTGAAAGAGGAGAGTGAAAAGGTTGGCTTGAAGCTCAACATTCAGAAAACAAAGATCATGGCCTCTGGTCCCATCACTTCATGGGAAATAGATGGAAAAACAGTGGAAACAGTGTCAGACTTTATTTTGGGGGGCTCCAAAATCACTGCAGATGCTGATTGCAGCCATGAAATTAAAAGACGCTTACTTGGAAGGAAAGTTATGACCAACCTTGATAATATATTAAAAAGCAGAGACATTACTTTGCCAACCAAGGTCCGTCTAGTCAAGGCTATGGTTTTTCCAGTGGTCATGTATGGATGTGAGAGTTGGACTGTGAAGAAAGCTGATCGCCGAAGAATTGATGCTTTTGAACTGAGGTGTTGGAGAAGACTCTTGAGAGTCCCTTGGACTGCAAGGAGATCCAACCAGTCCATTCTAAGGGAGATCGATCCTGGGTGTTCATTGGAGGGACTGATGCTAAAGCTGAAACTGCAATACTTTGGCCACCTCATGCGACGAGTTGACTCACTGGAAAAGACTCTGATGCTGGGAAAGGTTGGGGGCGGAAGGGGACGACCAAGAATGAGATGGCTGGATGGCATCACCGACTCTGTGGACATGAGTTTGAGTGAACTCCGGGAGTTGGTGATGGACAGGGAGGCCTGGCGTGCTGTGATTCATGGGGTCGTGGAGAGTCGGACAGGACTGAGCAACTGAACTGAACTGAACTGTACACTTAATAAAGTACTAGTTTTAAGAAATTTAATAAGAAGAGAGATTTTTAAAACTATGATTGAGAGAGGGAACTCTACTCATTGCTCTCTGGAGACCTAAATGGGAAGGAAATCAATAGAATGGTAAAGACTAAAGACATCTTTGAGAAAATTAGAGGTACCTGGAATATTTCATGCCAAGATGGGAACAATGAAGGACAGAAATGGAATGGGCCTAAAAGAAGCAGAAGATATTAAGAGAAGTTGGCAAGAATACATGAAAAAACTATACAAAAAAGATCTCAATGACTGAGATAACCACGATGGTGTGATCACTCACCTAGTAACAGACATCCTGGCGACCAACGAAGTTAGTGCAGGTGATGGAACTCCAGCTGAGCTATTTCAGGACCAAAAAATGATCATGCTGAAGTTCTGCACATGATTAGCCAGTTAATTTGGAAAACTCAGCGGTGGCCACAGGACTGGGAAAGGTCAGTTTTCATTCCAATCACAAAGAAAGACAATGCCAAAGAATGCTCAAACTACTACACAATTGCCCTCATTTCAAACAGTAGCAAAGGCTCCAAATTTTTCCTAGCGAGGCTTTAACAATACCTGAACCAAGAGCTCCCAGATGTTCAAGCTGGATTTAGAAACGGCAGAGGAATAGAGATCAAATTGTCAACATCCCTTGGATCATATAAAAAGCAAGAGAGTTCTGGGAAAACAACTACATCTGCTTTATTGACTACACCACAGCCTTTGATTGTGTGGATCACAAGAAACCGGAAAATTGTTAAAGAGATGGGAACACCAGACTACCTTACCTGCCTCCTGAGAAATCTGTATGCATGTCAAGAAGCAACAGTGAGAACTGGACATGTGACAATGGACTGATTTCAACCTAGGAAAGGAGTAGGTCAAGGCTGTATATTGTCACCCTGCTTATTTAACTTATATGCACAATACGTCATTGACATACCGGGTTGGATGAAGCACAAATTAGAATCAAGATTTCATGGAGAAATATCCATAATCTCAGATATACAGATGACACCATCCTATAGTAGAAAGCAAAGAGGTACTGAGGAGTCTCTTGATGAAACTGAAAGATAAGGTGAAAAAGCTGGCTTCAAACTCAACCTTCAAAAAATGAAGATCATGGCACCAGTCAGATCATTTCGTGGCGATCGGCAGGAGAAATAGTGGAAACAGTGAGAGACTTTATTTTTTTGGGTTCTCAAATCACTGCAGGTGGTGACTACAGCCATGATTGCTCCTTGGAAGAAAAGCTATGACCAACCTAGGCAGCATATTAAAAAGCAGAAACATTACTTTGCTGATAAAGGTCCATCTAGTCATAACTTGGTTTTTCCAGTAGTCATCTATGGATTTGTGAGTTGGACCATGAAGAAAGCTGAGTGCTGAAGAATTGATGCTTTTCAACGTGGTGTTGGAGAAGACTCTTCAGAGTACCTTGGACTGCAAGAAGATCTTACCACTCCATCCTAACGGAAATCAGTCCTGAATATTCATTGGAAGGACTGATGCTGAAGCTCTCATACCTTGGCCACCTTATGCGAAGAACTGACTCACTGAGTAGGACCCTGATGCTGGGAAAGATTGAAGATGAGAGGAGAAGGGAACGACAGAGGATGAGATGGTTCGATGGCATCACTGACTCGATGCTTATGAGTTTGAGCAAGCTCTGGGAGTTGACGATGGACAGGGAAGCCTGGCTTGCTGCAGACCAAAGATCGCAGACTCAGACTTGACTGACCAACTGAACTGACCTGACTGATATGTCTAATTGATTCTCTTGACTGTATAGGAATACAAAATTGGAAAACAGCGATATTCCAATTAGAACTTTTAATAGATTTCCTTATATAATATAAAAATTGTCATAATTTGAATCAACCATTAATAATATAGTAAAAATGTGCTAAGATTGTTGTCAATTTATTTTAAAATCCTATGAGGTAATAGTATATAATAAAGTATTTTATCATGTTAGAATTGGGGCAAATAAACTAAAGATATTTATTACGAGATCATATAAGGAGAAAAGAAACTTTGAAGTCAACCTGAGCTGTGCATTCTTTCATTTTCATGAGGTTTTGCTTTCTGCAGTGAAAAATTACTTGAATTTGAAGTTTATTCAGAAGGTCTTATGTGTCACTCCCAGTGGATAGGAAATTATAAATCAGAGAACAAAAACCCGTGCCCAGTATTCCTAGAAGTTTGGCCGTTTGTCTACCACTCCACTCACACATTTCTGTCTAGAGGTAGAAGGAAACTTCAAAAGAACCGTCACACAGTTACTCACAAATGGGCAGAATTTTCCTAAGGACCCCAAGAGATGGAAGCATGAATGAAGGAATACAAGCCAAGAGGAGACTTTGAGTTCACACTGTGACGGAGAAGAGTAACCACGGAGACAAACTCACGAACGATTTAAGAGGCAGAATGGGGCAGGTGATACATTTCTATCACAGCAGCAGACACAAAGCCAGGTTTCTGAAAACCATTTCCATTCAAGCAAGTCTTCCAAAACCACGTGAGCAAGGAGGAGTTCCTCGCTGCTCCTTGGACCTCTCATCTGAGTCATCGTCTCCATCCACACCTACCTGGGTAAATGGCTGTTGTCTCCATTCTCCTTATATTCCCGGGATCCTGCAATTGCTCCAGAGAGGGAACCTGGTCCAGCTTAGAGACAAGCCCTGTTGATCAAAGAAAGGAATGTTTGTGTTGTTAGGGATTCATCATCATCGAATCCAATAAGTGTTCACGTGAGAGGAGAACGCATTTTGTTCTAGAAAACGATTTCCCGAAATACTTTATTCAAAGCCGCCATACAGTACTAACAAACACCTAACAATCAGATCCTGAGATTCTGGTCAAGAAGTACTAAGGCAAAGGTAAGTAGTGTCAATGTGAAATTAAGAGAGGTACATCTATTATTACCACGACACTTACACAATTACCACTAACCTAGAAAGAAGGAGGCAGAGTACATCAAGGAAGAAAAACATCACCAGCATAACGAATCATCATGAAGCTTTTCTCTCTAAATTCACAAATACACATTTTCCCCTAGAAAACAGACATCTGAAACTACTGTGGGAGCTGAAAATTTCAGAAGACATTCTTGAAATGACAGAATAAAAACCCAGTGGGTAGATAAGGGATTCTGGAAGGCAGTTATCCTCACCCAAGGAGGCCAGGTTCCCGTAGTTCTCTAACATCACGTCCCTGTACAATTCCCGCTTAACAAGATCCAGACATTCCCACTCCTCTTGAGTGAAGTCTATGGTCACATCCTGGAATATCAGCTGTCCCTGAAATACAAAGTACAGATGCCCTGTGGCCATGGGAAAACTTCCTAATGTGACCCAAGATGAAAAAGGCAAGTTCAGAGACCTGGTCATGATTTAGTGGCTTGGCTGGTATTACAAAATCACAGTAATCCTTTCTACCCAATTTCTAATGTGAAGAAAAGAGGATGAGTTATGATCCACAGTCGTTAGAGAAATGATTCTCATCTGAAAGAGAAATTATAAAATCATCAGGGCAGCATCAGCATATTTATTTTTCAGCATTCTACTTGTTTGACATAGGATAAATTGTTTATCAAAGAAGCGGGAAAAAAAATTTTTTTTAAGAGCATATTCGGAGCCAAGAGTTGTGAAGTAGGGCCAAATTGCCACATTTTTAGCTGGGTTATTTGAGTTTTAATGTTGAAAATTCTGCTCGATGAGTTACGGTTTTGAGCAGCAATGAAATAGAATAGTAAGGTAAGAATTCATACTTAATTTGGAACTTTAATTGTTTTACAGATTTTAACAGGTCTAATAGGAAGCCTTCCCAAGTGGCAGTCATTCATTGAATCTGCAGGAGTCGGGGAAGCTTGGTCCTTCCCAGCCCTGAGAAACAGGAGTAGTCTGAAGAGAATTCTTTAGGATGTTCAGGAGTGGGGGAAGCTTGGTTCCCTCCCCACCTGAGAGATAAGCTTAGTTAGAAATAACTGAATATCAGTAATGTCGCTCTTATACCTTTTGGCAAATATTAACAAACAGTCATTAAATGGCAGAGCTTAAACTTTACTTCAGTTTATGTACTTCAGATTTTAACTAATAAAACACAGATTCACAGAGACAATGCCAAGAAAAGGTGACAGAAGTTTCTGTAACTGTAAAGAATACTAAAGACAAGAAAAGTTTTAGTCACTCAGTCACGTCCAATTCTTTGTGACCCCATGTTCTCTAACTTGCCGGGTTCCTCTGTCCAAGAAATTCCCCAGCAGGAATACTGGGGTGGGTAGTCATTCCCTTCCACAGAAGGTCTTCAAAAAAACTAACCAAAAATAAAAAAGAAGAAGAAGAAGAAAAAATTGATCAAGTGATGTTAATATTTTCATACATACAGTCCAGTTCAGTGCTCATTCGTGTCCGACCCTTTGCGACCCCATGGACCACAGCACACCAGACCTCCCTGTCCATCACCAATTCCCAGAGACTGCTCAAACTCATCTCCACTGAGTACAGATATACACGCAAATGGGGCTATATACTCATTAAGAGGAAGAGAGAAAAATTTTATGTCACTAAACTCAAGTAATTTTCAATGGATTAAAAATGTACCTAATGTTTGAGGATGATATTCTTTATTTGCACTGAGCTGTATTTTAAATTTTAATACAGCTGAGCATAGATTAGGACTACTTAGATTCTTGGAATATGCAAAACTGTGATGAGACTCTGTGATGTGAGCGTGGAGTGTACTGGAAAAGATCAGACCTGGGCTTGGGATGAAAACCCCCACTCCCAAAACCCAGCGTCTCTGCTGAATACACGTGAATGAGTGTTTATTTTCCAGAGCTGAAAAAAGAAGACATGAAGGTACTCTCTTAATTGTGATAGTTTAGGTACATCCCTCACTTTTTCTTTCCAAAACACTTGTTCGAGTCAAGTGGAAAAAAACAAACTCATAGCATGGGAATCTCACAGGAACACCTAAGCCAGTAAACATGAGTCATGGGGTAAGAAGTACATGGAGGAATGCATTATCACTGCATGGGTATTTTGGCACTATTATGGAAACTGTGATCTGAATCTATTATTAAAAACTGTTAGTTCGGGGACGTCGTGATGATCCAGTGACTAGGACCCTGAGCTCCCAGTGCAAGGAGGTCTGGTTCGTTCCCTGATCAGGAAACCAGATCCCACATGCTGTAGCTAAGAGTTTACATGTCACAACCAAAGAACCCGAAAACTACAAGGATGACTGAAGATCCTACCTGCCGCGACGAAGACCCAGTGCAGCCAAATAAATAAATATTTTAAAAAAGAGTCATAAGGAAATCTCACTTCATATATGATTTCCCAGATCTGTAGCCCAATACTACATTTAAGTAGTTAGTATCACTTACCGATATTGAGGAGTCTCTCCAAAGTTTGTATTTCTGAAACTTTCCTGAAGAACTGCGGACCACCGAGGTCACTCAATTTATAAGGACAATCTGTAACTCCTGTTCTAATGAGCTGAAGCTGCATCCACATGTAAACTCATCACGGCATTTCCCCTACTTCACTATGATCCTAACACCAGACCACATCCCAGTGGGAATCTCTGGTACCAGTGCCTCCCCGTGTTGATCTCGCGCAAAAGGCATACAGTGAACAACTGAACGTCACTAATTCATGTTGAGAATTCATCATGCTCTAGAGAAAGCCGGGATACAGACGACGGATAACAGGCTCTGGGATATAGTGGAGAAGTTAGGCCAAAGAGCCGCTCTTCACTGTTAAAAGAAACAAGTTGCTAACCACTAACCCCGGAGAAGGCAATGGCACCCCACTCCAGCACTCTTGCCTGGAAAATCCCATGGACAGAGGAGTCTGGTAGGCTGCAGTCCATGGGGTCGCTAAGAGTCGGACACGACTGAGCGACTTCACTTTCACTTTTCACTTTCATGCGTTGGAGAAGGAAATGGCAGCCCACTCCAGTGTTCTTGCCTGGAGAATCCCAGGGATGAGGGAACCTGGTGGGCTGCCCTCTATGGGGTCGCACAGAGTCGGACACGACTGAAGAGACTTAGCAGCAGCAGCAACAACTAACCCCCCAGGGAGAAAACTTGGAATCAGGGAACTAAAGGTTTGCAGGTTCTCAGTCCAGGCATTTCAGGAGGAAAAGCAGACACAGCCCCAGACTCGGTGAGGACATTTACCTGAGAAGCTGCCATTTCCTCCTCTTCTTCCTGCTGCTGCGAGTCTTCTCTGGGGATGTTATGTCGCAAACTCACATCCACAGGTTGAGAAAACACCTTCAAAGGCATCCACACAGCTCTTCCACCTGCAACTGCTGCAGTGAAAATGCAGAAAAAAGGTGCTTGTTTCTCCTGCCCTTTCTGAGCCTTTCTTAGCTTCCTCTGTTGCTGATCTGTAGGGGGCAATCAAGACTAATCTGACATGCGGATCACATTCTGTGTTTGGTGCTTCCCTTTGGTGCATTCTCTTTGCAGACCACCCCTGAGAGTTCTCCTTTCTTTCTGCAGTACAGAGAGCAGGTCACAGTACAATTCACGGGAGACAATGGACCCGACCCCTGGGCTAGCTGACACATATTAGGAGGGTTTTTTTGTTTTTGTTTTTCTCTTTTTTTTTTTAAATTTTTTAATAGTCTAGGGATAAAGATCTTCACTGGGTTTCCCAGGTGGCTAGTGGTAAAGAATCCACCTGCCACTGCAGGAGAGGCAAGAGAGGCAATACCTGGGCTGGGAAGATCCCCTGGAGGAGGCCATGGCAACCCACTCCAGTATCCTTGGCTGGAGAATCCCACGGACAGAGGAGCCTGGTGGGCTACAGTCCGTGAGGTTGCAAAGAGTCAGACCTGACTGAGCGAACACAAAGATCTCCACTACTGGAAAACGTGAATTATTCCATTGCTGTTTCCATGTAAAAACTTTTTTTTTTTTTTTTTGCCAATTAACACACATCCAATTTCAAGAGGGGAAAACAAATCTCACATCTATGGCAGGTCTTTGCCTGAATTAAATCTTTCCAGCGATCGACCCTCTACCCCGAAAAAAAGTTAAGAATGAACAGGTTAATTGGAGGGAGAAAAAGAAATCATCAACAACTCTGATTTAGTTTTTCCAGCTCCATGGGTAGGAGGGTTTTTGAAACGTGGAGGGTGAAGACCCGCATTTAGGAGCCCTGAGCTGCAGCCTCACACTCCGCACGCCTGAGACCTCTCCGGAGCTGAGGATGAGGGCGGGAACTTAGAAACAAAGGATGTTGGGCTGATTGCCTGGGGCGGGGCTCTTTCTAGGGTGGGTGTGGCCCGCCACTGCCTCTGCCTGTTCCCTTGGCGGAGGGGTGGTGGGGAATGCGTGCTTGCTGGGAATCACCTGGGGGGCTTGGGTTCCTGCAAAACTTTGCGCTCAGAATTCTTCCGAAAGATCCATTGCCTTTAGCGAGCTAAGTCCAACTCTTTGCCTCCCCTTGGAATGTAGCCCGCCTGGCTCCTCCACCAGTGGGGACTCTCCAGGGCAGAATACTAGAATGGGTTGTCATGCCCTCCTCCAGGGGGTCTTCCTGACCCAGGAATTGAACTCACATCTCTTGGTGTCCTCTCATTGCCAAGCGGTTCTTTACCACTAGTGCCACTTTGGAAGCCACAGGAATACCCTGAGTTCTTAGGTGTTTTTCAGTACCCTCTGCAGCCGGGGGACACAGATTTTCACAAAATGATTTGCACTCTGACCACCTGTCTGCAAGTCATGTTAGGAACCCTAACATCTGAGTAGCCAGGATAGGCCTGAGACCTTGCTTAGGCCTAAGTTTTGATTTCCTGGAGAGAGGGTGGAGGCTAAGTCCACAGAAACTCCTCCCTAAGAAGATCCCGCCGGCGCCAAAATTAAGAAACTCCTCCCTAGAAAAGTCCCCACGGCGCCAAAAGTCGAGCCAATCAGAGTAAAAAGGGAAATCCCCCAGAAAAACCCCGCGCGCGTATAAACTGGCCAATGAGCTTCCGTGCATGCATGAACTGGCCAATGAGCTTCTGCCAGCTTGATCTTTTGAACAGAAATAGGTGCTTATGTAACCTGAGATTATAAAAACCGCTGTGACCTGGGCTCGGGGCTCTTGTCCCACTCCACTGCGCTGGAGGAGGCATGAGCCCTAGCTCGAGCTAGAAACAAACCCCATTCTTGCTTTTGCATTGCTGCGAGTGTCTTATTCTACCAGTATGGGGGGACCGGACTCAGGGCATAACAGTCAGGGACATCCAACTTCAGAGACAGGAGGCTGAAGGTGTAAGGTCAGACCTCAGTGGCCATTTTGGCCTCTTCCCTTCCCCCCTTCACTTCTTCCCACTGGCGGAAAAAAGGCTGACTATTGTTCCCTCATTCCCTCCCCCACTGCTGGAATGTCCTTGAGGTGTTGGTTCCTGGTAGAGATTAACCCTCTCCTAACCTCCCCTCCTCCAACAACACAAGAGAAGACTCTACACATGGACATCACCAGATGGTCAACACCGAAATCAGATTGATTATATTCTTTGCAGCCAAAGATGGAGAAGCTCTATACAGTTAGCAAAAACAAGACCAGGAGCTGACTGTGGCTCAGATCATGAACTCCTTATTGCCAAATTCAGACTTAAATTGAAGAAAGTAGGGAAAACCACTAGACCATTCAGATAGGACCTAAATCAAATCCCTTATGATTATACAGTGGAAGTGAGAAGTAGATTTAATGGACTAGATCTGATAGATAGAATGCCTGATGAACTCTGGACAGAGGTTCGTGACATTGTACAGGAGACAGGGACCAAGACCATCCCCATGGAAAAGAAATGCAAAAAAGTGAAATGGCTGTCTGAGGAGGCCTTACAAATAGCTGTGAAAAGAAGAGAAGCGAAAACCAAAGGAGAAAAGGAAAGATATAAGCATCTTAATGCAGAGTTCCAAAGAATAGTAAGGAGAGATAAGAAAGCCTTCCTCAGTGATCAATGCAAAGAAATAGAGGAAAACAACAGAATAGGAAAAACAAGAGATCTCTTCAAGAAAATTAGAGATTCCAAAGGAACATTTCATGCAAAGATGGGCTCGATAAAGGACAGAAATGCTATGGACCTAACAGAAGCAGAAGAGGTGGCAAGAATACACAGAAGAACTGTACAAAAAAGATCTTCAGGACCAAGATAGTCACGATAACGTGATCACTGACCTAGAACCAGACATCTTGGAATGTGAAGTCAAGTGGGCCTTAGAAAGCATCACTACGAACAAAGCTAGTGGAGGTGACGGAATTCCAGTTGAGCTATTTCAAATCTTGAAAGATGATGCTGTGAAAGTGCTGCACTCAATATGCCAGCAAATTTGGAAAACTCAGCAGTGGCTACAGGACTGGAAAAGGTAAGTCTTCATTCCAATCCCAAAGAAAGGGAATCCCAAAGAATGCTCAAACTACCGCACAATTGCATTCATCTCACACGCTAGTAAACTCATGCTCAAAATTCTCGAAGCCAGGCTCCAGCAATATGTGAGCCGTGAACTCCCAGATGTTCAAGCAGGTTTTAGAAAAGGCAGAGGCACCAGAGATCAAATTGCCAACATCCGCTGGATCATGGAGAAAGCAAGAGAGTTCCAGAAAAACATCTATTTCTGCTTCATTGACTATGCCAAAGCCTTTGACTGTGTGGATCACAATAAACAATAAACTGTGGAATATTCTGAAAGAGATGGGAATACCAGACCACCTGAACTGTCTCTTGGGAAACCTGTATGCAGGTCAGGAAGCAACAGTCAGAACTGTACATGGAACAACAGACTGGTTCCATTTAGGAAAAGGAGTCCGTCAAGGCTGTATATTATCACCTTGCTTATTTAACTTATATGCAGAGTACATCATGAGGAACGCTGGGCTGGAAGAAGCACAAGCTGGAATCAAGATTTCCGGGAGAAATATCAATAACCTCAGATATGCAGATGACACTACCCTTATGGCAGAAAGTGAAGAGGAACTCAAAAGCCTCTTGATGAAAGTGAAAGAGGAGAGTGAAAAGGTTGGCTTGAAGCTCAACATTCAGAAAACAAAGATCATGGCATCTGGTCCCCTCACTTCATGGGAAATAGATGGAAAAACAGTGGAAACAGTGTCAGACTTTATTTTTTTGGGCTCCAAAATCACTGCAGATGCTGATTGCAGCCATGAAATTAAAAGACGCTTACTCCTTGGAAGGAAAGTTACGACCAACCTTGATAGTATATTAAAAAGCAGAGACATTACTTTGCCAACCAAGGTCCGTCTAGTCAAGGCTATGGTTTTTCCCGTGGTCATGTACAGATGTGAGAGTTGGACTGTGAAAAAAGCTGATCGCCAAAGAATTGATGCTTTGAACTGTGGTGTTGGAGAAGACTCTTGAGAGTCCCTTGTACTTCAAGGAGATCCAACCAGTCCATTCTAAAGGAGGTCAATCCTGGGTGTTCATTGGAAGGACTGATGCTAAAGCTGAAACTGCAATAGGTTGGCCACCTCATGCGACGAGTTGACTCACTGGAAAAGACTCTGATGCTGGGAAAGGTTGGGGGCGGGAAAAGAAGGGGACGACAGAGAATGAGATGGCTGGATGGCATCACCGACTCTGTGGACATGAGTTTGAGTGAACTCCGGGAGTTGGTGATGGACAGGGAGGCCTGGCGTGCTGTGATTCATGGGGTCGCGGAGAGTCGGACACGACTGAGCGAGTGAACTGAACTGAACTGAACCTCCCCTCCTAACCTCCAGTCCAGAAACAGCATTCTGCCCAGACAG
This sequence comes from Moschus berezovskii, assembly GCF_049115385.1. NCBI lineage: Eukaryota > Metazoa > Chordata > Mammalia > Artiodactyla > Moschidae > Moschus > Moschus berezovskii. The sequence goes on from NC_142481.1 coordinate 4,627,927, forward strand.
CAAGAACTATTCCGCTGTGTCAGCACAACCTTGAGCAGACCAGGCAACCAACCCAGTCTTGCCCCCGGGCTAACTGACCTGTGAGAGACCACCACTCCAAATCTTGCCTAAAGTTATATAAGTTACTCTCTGCCTTTGTTCAGCGTGGACTTCCTGACCTCGCTCTGTTAGGTCTTGGGGTTCCGCCCGGGGGTGCGCAGCCATTAAAGCCTGTTCCATTATCTATTTGGCGTTTGGTTTCTTTTGTTTAACATCATTGGGCCGTTTCAACCTTACAGAAGTGTTTCCATTGTTGCAGAAAACAATCACCACACTTGGAGAGTTGGAGAACTCAGGTTTATTATGCCAGCAGGCCCAGAGAACTTCACACTCCAAGCTCTGAGCCCCAAACAAAGGGGTTACAGAGTTTTTATACATGGACAGGCATGATTAAGAGAGTTTGCAGGTTTGCAGGGGCTAGGGCAATTGCAAAGAGCAGGACAAGGGTGAGTGAGATAAGTTCCATTTCCTAGTATTGTGAGTCCCCACTTTTTGAGACCTACATGATCAAGACTTTGCAAAGAGCAAGCTGAGTTACAGAGGCAGAAGGAGCAGGAGGTTATGTAAAAATTTGACAAGTTTTCCTCTTCATCGCCCCCTCTTGATGCTTCTATCACTCACTGTAGAAAGTATCATCTCATGTTTGATAGGACATTCAGAGCTCTCTGTCGTTCAGGGGACTATACTGAGCCATTAACATTTGTAACGTTATGGGTTCCATTCGAGAGGTTATGAACTGGGTATCTTTGAGAATACAAGGGCCAAACAAAGGCACCGCAAAGAACATGAAATGAGGACCGGTTAAAGGGAGAAGCCATGATGCCTAGCTCCAGATTTTGTTCCAATTACCCCAGAATTTGCAAGTTCCTCTCTGCTTTCAAGATTCTTTATGTTAGGTAGGTAGAATAGGGAAAAGGAGTCCAAAATGGCGGTGGCCAAAAGACAAGGAAGGGAAAAGCCCACGAAAATAGAACAAAGGATGTCACAGGACGGGAGTGAGGACCTCAGGTAAAGCAAACAACACTCCTGGCTGCCCCAATTTGCATAGGGCAGGCCCAGGGGGCAAAAAGCATATAAAAAGAGGAGCCAAGCCTAGCTCTTTCTCTCTCTCCCCTGTGCGCTGGGGCGCTCTTCTCTTTGTGTCTTTGGGTCGACGTGCCCTCACACCTTGAAGATGGATTTTCCTGCTATCTTCTAAATAAAATAGAGATGTAACACCGAACTGTAACACTGATTTGTCTAAGAGCTATAACATGGTCCATTCGAGACCTGAGAGCTATAACACGGTCTGTCCAAGACCTGAGAGCTGTGACAGGCTGAGGGGGCTTTAATGTCCGTCACGCCAAATTATTGTTGTGACCAGACAAGAACTGAGGAACATACATTCCACTGACAGTTCCCTCTGGTAGTTCAAACGGTAAAGCGTCTGACTACAATGTGGGAGACCTGGGTTCATATTCCTGGGTCGGAAAGATCCCCTGGAGAAGGAAAGGGCAACGACTCCAGTATTCTTGCCTGGAAAATCCCATGAACTTAGGAGCCTGGTAGACTACAGTCCATGGGGTCGCAAAGAGTCGGACACGACTGAACAACTTCACGTCACTTCACGCTGCTTTTCCTTAGCTATTGGGCCGTCTCTGACTATTCCTAACTGGTTTACATAAAAGCAGCATTCTCTGTTCAACAAGAGGCAGAATCTCGCCTTTTCATCTTCCAGTAGGTCTCAGTTCAGTTCAGTCGCTCAGTCGTGTCCGACTCTTTGCGACCCCATGAATCACAGCACGCCAGGTCTCCCTGTCCATCACGAACTGCCGGAATTCACTCAAACTCATGTCCATCGAGTCGGTGATGCCTTCCAGCCATCTCATTTTCTGTCGTCCCCTTCTCCTGCCCCCAATCCCTCCCAGCATCAGAGTCTTTTCCAGTGAGTCAACTCTTCGCATGAGGTGGCCAAAGTATGGGAGTTTCAGCTTTAGCATCAGTCCTTCCAATGAACACCCAAGACTGATCTCCTTTAGAATGGACTGGTTGGATCCCCTTGCAGTCCAAGGGACATTCAAGAGTCTTCTCCAACACCACGGTTTGAAACCATCAATTCTTCGGCGATCAGCTTTCTTCACAGTCCAACTCTCTCATCCATACATGACCACGGGAAAAACCATAGCCTTGACTAGACGGACCTTTGTTGGCAAAGTAATGTCTCTGCTTTTTAATATGCTATCTAGGTTGGTCATAACTTTCCTTCCAAGGAGTAAGCGTCTTTTAATTTCATGGCTGCAATCAGCATCTGCAGTGATTTTGGAGCTCAAAAAAATAAAATCTGACACTGTTTCCACTGTCTCCCCATCTATTTCCCATGAAGTGAGGGGACCAGATGCCATGATCTTTGTTTTCTGAATGTTGAGCTTCAAGCCAACTTTTTCACTCTCCTGTTTCACTTTCATCAAGAGGCTTTTTAGTTCCTCTTCACTCTCTGCCATAAGGATTGTGTCATCTGCATATCTGAGGTTATTGACATTTCTCCCGGAAATCTTGATTCCAGCCTTTGCTTCTTCCAGCCCAGCATTCCTCATGATGTATTCTGCATATAGGTCTAGCCCTCTCCTATTCTGTAAAACCAATTCAGCCAAGGAATCGAGCTTGTCCTGTAAGGTCTCTAAAGTTGTGCTTACTTTCTCAAAGTCGTCTGTGTGCTGTAGCCACGCATTTTGGGAAACAAACTCACTCAGAAGGACGATGCAGATAGTGGGTGCAGTTTATTACACCGGCAGGGCCAAGGCAGAGACTCCTCTTAGCCAAGGACCCCGACCAGTTTTTGTGAAAACCTTATATACTCTAACTGTATAAGGTTCCCTGAAACTAGTCTGAACAAAGGAAAAAGAAAGATACAATCAAAGTTAACCTGAAATCATATGCCTTAAGCCTAGGTAGTTAATAGTGGACAATTATCAATAGGCTTGTGGTCATACCCCAATAAGCATAATAGAATGTATGATTTTATTCATTTACAGAGAAAATTAGGGTATTCTTTTAGGCAAAGGAGAGCCCTAGGGATCTTCCTTCCAGGGGCCTGGTTTTCCAGTTGATATGTCGTTTCCATAGATACTGGGCATATAGCTCATAGTCCACAGTCCAGCCCAAGATGGAGTCCTGCTTTCAAGACAGAGCCTGTTCTGTTTCCTCCTTCATGTGAAGTCCTTGGATAATGTATGGTAGAAGGTGATTAATGAAGCAATACGTCCTATTCCAATACTTACCCCAGCCAAGATTTCCAAAGCAACTAGTAGGAGTATAAACTGGATGGCTCTTTTTGACCACGTAAGTGCTGTCATGGTATAGTGAGAGTCTGTTTGTTAGGGCAAGTATTCAACTGGGGAGTGAGGAAAGCTAAGGTGCAGATAGCCATCCATTGATTGGTAGACATAAGTAAGCATCTGTCCCACAAACAAAGAAAAGGCCTTGATGGGGGCAGCACCATATTGGGTCTGTGGGAAGATGAGTGGGCCACTCAACTTTTACAGTTTGATTACATTCGTCCCTGGCTAAATTGCCTACAGGTCCAGTTCCTCCATCATTTGTAAAGCGTTCTGGAGCCTTTTGTGTTAACTCAATTGCCCTTTAGGCTGGCCCTTACAAGGGTGGATCTGTAAGAATTCCCATGGCTATTGCAATATTTAATGGTACTGATATAGCTAAATACCGTGGAGCTCCTAAGGATGAGCAAAGCCAGCAATCCCTGGCCAGCTGGGGGTTGGTGTCATTTAGAAGGGGATGAGTTGCGTTGAGAACCTGGTACAGATGAAGGCCTAAGGGGGAGTTGACTCTGTAACCTGGTTCATACTGACAACAGGCAAAGCCTGATTTTTAGGGCAAAGTTGGTCCGTGATTTCATTTGTCTGCATTACTGTCCCTGTCCAGTAGGTTTTTCCATTTATTTGGCAGACAGACAGCTGTTCTGGGTTGTAACCTCCACGTGGCATTTGGGGGTAGACGGGGTGCAGGGGCAATGCCATGGTGTTTGGATGCCGCCCAGGGTTTGGCTCTTCTGGTGAGGGAAAGAGAGCGGCACTGGGGGACAAAACTGGGAAACATTTTTGGCACCCTGGGTCCTGGATATACATCACGTGATCAGAAAGGCAGTCAGTGATCGGCCTATGGGATAGGCTATCTATACATTGTTCTAGCTGATGGTTGAGTAAACGATTTTCCAAGGGCTGACTGTAATGTTGACAGGTGCATGATGGATAAGGAACGGCTCCATCTGTTACAGCAAGGGACACCAAAAGGCTCCAAAGCAGCCTGCACATAACAGGTAACTGAGCACTAGCAAAAGGTTTTCTCCGAATCTTTGGGTTGTCACGGCTATAGCAACTGAGCCTTTCGTGAAGGGCGGGGTCAGCTATACTGTGAGCGATTTAGATAGTAGGGAGAATCGATCATAAGAAACATCGAATTAGAATGAAGCTTCCCACTACGGTGAGTTAACAGACAGCTAACCACGGCTTCTGACCCAAATCAAAGTCCTGGACTGTGACTGAAGGTAGTCTTGTAGTGAACAGCACAGCAATAATACCAATCAGGGATAGAGTAAACATCCGTTGATATCTGAATAGCCAGATCCTCAAGCTTCCGCCGTGCATTGACCAGCCAGCTGCCAGAGTGTGGCTGGAGCACGTCTGAAGAATCCTCAAGCTTCTGCCGTGCGTGGACGGCACGTGACTGTCAGCTTCTGGAGCCACTAGAGCAGGGCTCAGCGTCTTTGGTGGGTGAGGGCTGTTGCTTTTGGAACCAGACCTTGACAGGATTTCCAGGGTCCCGAACTCGTTTCCAGGTGCCCTCATCCCAGGAAGCCGCTGCCTTCTTGACTCTGGTGTGGTGGATCCAAGGGATGACGCCTGTAACTTTAACAGCAGCAGGGGTTGCCAGGACAACCGTGTGAAGGCCGGTCCCAACTGGCTGACCTGGTTCTTTTTTCCAATCTTCAACCCGTACCTCATCTCCTCGCTGATTGGGATGAACCCAATTGCCCAAAGGAATGGGTGTCCTTGCTAAGGTTTCTCGGGTGATATGGTGCAAGAACTTTCCCAGGATCTGGAGGTGCCGGGACATCTCCAGGTCAGCTATTATTGGGGGTTTCCCTTGAGTTTTCCTATCACTGGGGGTTTGCTCCCATATAAGATCTCAAAAGGAGAATAGCCTGAGGACTCAGGGTGCATCGGGCTTGGAGTAAGGCTAGGGGGTAACATGTCGACCCAAGATAACTGGTCTCCTGACAGAGTTTAGCTAATTTAGTCCTGAGGGTACAATTCATGCGTTCAACTTTCCCTGAGCTCTGTGGCCTGTAAGCGGTGCGAACCTTCCGTCTGAGGCCCAGTGTCCAGGATAGAGTTTGGATTATCTGAGACACAAAAGCTGGCCTGTTGTCAGACCCTATGGAGAGAGGCAGCGCATATCTCGGGATCATGTCTCTTCACAAGGCATTGGCCACTTTTCCTGCCCGTTCAGTGCACTTGGCATGGCTTTAGCCCATCCTGAGGAGGTGTAGACTACCACAGGGAAATACTTAGAGCCCCTGTAGGGCTTGACTTCAGTGAAGTCCACTTCTAGATCTTCAAAGGGCAGCACCCCTGTGTTGGGTCCTGGTCCTTGGCTGGAGTTGTTCTGCACACAAGTCACACAGCCAACACTGCTCTGCACACACAAGGCTGGGAGCTCAGAAACGAAATAGTAGCTGCCCAGTAAGCTCTCCAGCGCAGTTTTTCCTAAACGAGTTTTCTCATGAGGTTGTTTTACCAGCTGGATTTCTATATTGCTGGAGACAAAGAGTCTTTGACCTGGGAGCTCCAGCAGCCCTCCTTTTATTCTTCCCTCATTTAGCACCCATTGATCGTCTTCCTTGGTATACCTTGGGGATGGAGGCAATTCTGGTGCCAAGGGGACCTTAAAGATTGACTCAGGGCCCACTGTGGGGCACGGTTGGGTCGCCGCCTCCTTGTCTGCCTGGTTGCCAACTGATTCCCGTTGCTGACTGGATCAGTTCCTCGCTGATGGTCTTTACAATGGACGACTGCCACTTGGGAAGGCTTCCAGACTGCTTCTAACAGCTGAGGATTTCTTTTTTGTTTTTAATCTCCTTTCCTCCCGCTGTCAATAGTCCCCTTTCTTTATAAATGGCTCCATGTGCATGTAAAGTGGCAGAGGCATACCTTGAATCAGGTGACTCCTTTCCCTTCGGCGTGCCTTAGTGCCGGGGTGCGTGCCCACAGCTCAGCCCGCAGTGCTGACCACCCTGTGGCAAGGCCTGGGCCTTCACTGTCTCGCCAGTTGTTGCTCTGGCAGAGCCTACTTTGTGCTGCCCGTCTTGAATGAAACTGCTTCCGTCGGTGCACTGTTCCAGTTCTGGGTTCTGGAGGGGAGTGTCTGTCAGGTGTAGCCTGCTCGAGGAAATCTCATCTCTGAGCTCCTCACAGTTATGATCAGGGTTCCTGCTTCTGTAGGCAAAACCTGGTGGGGCTCAGTGTCCGCACAGTCTCGAGTTGGACCTGTGAGTTTCTGCAAAGCAGTTCTTGACAGTGAGTCATCGTGGAGTTGGTCAGCCACTTGTGTGCCCTGTTCATCAGGGCAGTAACAGCATGCGGAACCTTTACAGTTACATTTTATCCTAGTGTAAGCTTATCGGCTTCTCTGGCCAGAATCACAGTGGCAGCTAATGCCCGGAGGCATGGTGGCCGTCCCATGACCACTGGATCCAGTGGTATGGACAGGTATGCGACTGGGCACTGACATGGCCCAACTGTTTTTGTGAGGACCCCCAGTGCAGTGTGAATTTTTCATGGACATAGAGGATAAAGTCCTGTGTGTCATCGGGCAGGCCTAATGTGGAGCGCAGCTCAAGAGTCTCGTTCACATTCATTTTTCCTCCAGCTGGCCGCTCTCCTGAGGGAGATTTAAGATTCCTGTTAATATTGGCAGGTCGGGACAAACTCCCAAATCGGACCAGCCTCACAGGGAGGGATCAAATCCCCAAGAGGCTGAAACAGCCTTCCAGGCTTATGAGGTCATCACGGAACCCCAGGTTTTGAACCCTGTCCATCTCCGAAGGCCGTGGACTGTGAAACTCACTTTCACTACCTTCAATCAGCAATCATGCATACACAATCACTCAGAGGTTATCGCAGTACCTCCCTTTCCTGAGTTCCCAGGTTTCCCTATCTCATGCTCCCTTCCTGGGAGCTCCAAGGAGGTGATCGGTCTCCTCTTCTGCCCATTGGAGTAAGACATCCTGACTTGGGACTGGTCCCGGGGCATTACCCGATTCTGTGGCCATTCCTGGTGAGTTGTTCTGTCCCTTCAATGAGTCCAGTCAGGGCTCGGCTATCCGGAGAGTTGGAACACCGGTCCGAAAGAGTACCCAGAATACCATCAGGTGTCACGCCTCCTTGCGTGACCAACCCTGCAGCCTCTCCTTGGACTGAAGCTGGGCCTCAGCTCTCACAAATGGACCAGGAACCACGTCCTTAAACCAGGCCTCCCCTTAGAATCCCCTGGAGCACTTTCTACCCACCACACTGATGCTCCCACAGGACTAACACGGAACTCTGTTGGGAGGGCATCAGTGAGGTCATTTCCTGACACTGGTCACGTGATCCTGATGGGAAACCAGATGGAAACCTCTTGCCTAAATATTCTTTCTGAACAATTTCAACAAATACAAATCCTGGTGGTTAGTTCCCCACTCTAAGAACTTATGAATCTTCAGGTCTACAGTGGGGCCATGAATGGAGTCATCAGCAAATTCCATTTTTCTGGTTTCTTCCCCCAAACCAACGTTCAGGAGTCCTGAGCTCATGGCCTCACACTCATCATACCTGAGACTCTCTGTAGGGGAGGATTTAGGGAGGGAATTTCTGAGAAAGGTCAAAGCAAGAATCAGGCAAAGAAAACAGGAGTACTTGCAGTTCAAACGGCTTTTATAAGCTACCCTGGGTGAGGTGCTCTGGGCTCCCTCAGTGTGGATTAACACATTCAAACCAAGAAAAGGATTCTGGTGAGCGTTGTGAGGGTGTTGAAGGTTTGTTGCTGAACCATGAAAGATCCCGGGAATGTTAGACTCTGGTGGAGAATTCGATCCAGGGCCAGAGACAAGGCGTGATTGGTCAGAGCTTTTGTGTAATAAAGATTTATTAAAGTATAAAAGAGATAGAGAAAGCTTTTGAGATAGACATCAGAAGGGGGCAGAAAGAGTGCCCCCTCGCTAGTGTTAGCAAAGCAGTTATTTTCAATTAGTTATTACAGTGAATCAAAAGAATGTCTGGAGGTTGTAAAGATCTCACTAGACACACTCCCATAATTTACATTTTAAGACAACAGGATTAGCCAGAAAGGTTTTTCCAGAGACTGTCCTCAAGGAGGATAATTGGCTACATAATCCTAAGGAGTGTAGTGGGCAAAAAAACATTTGTTCTTTCTTCCTGAGAATTCCAGATCCCTCTCTCCTTGGGAACCCCTGGACTGATCAACCTGCATAGAAATTGACAATCTCAGTGTGACTGAACGGGGGCCTGTGAATAGACCCTGGGGTTCAGCAAGACTGCTGATCTCAAGCAGGGTGGTCTTCTGTGGTCATCGAGTCCAGGGGTTCACAGGACTGGCTGGTGTGAGCTCAAGGACCTGCAAGCCGCCTGCTTCCCAGACAGATGCTGAGGCAGCAACAGCATGGAGCAGTTCACGGAAACTGTCAACAACACTCTGCGTAATCCTTCTGTTAGAATCATCCCAGTGTCCAAGTAGTTACAAAATGGGAGAGGAGATACAACATAGAAATGATGGAATATGTCTGAAGTTATGAGAAGTTTAAATCCAGTGAGTAAACTAATTTCCACCTATGCCATCTCTGTGTGCTACCGAACCGTTCATTGTGGTCTCTTCACTACAACCTTAAATAAGGTCCCCGAGGTTGCTGTTGGTGGTGGGTTAACATTTCATTGATTACAATCAACCGAAACAATAAAAGCCATTCACTTTTATGAATAACCATGTATTAATTTCACACATAGTTGAAATAAAACCCTTTACAATCAACGGTATGATCCATGATTAAATACAGATCAAAAGTACAGAGAACCATATTCATTTTCTGATTAATGATGTGAGATTTGTGACTTTTACGGCTTACCAAACAAAGGCTAGGAAGCACTTAGCAAGCACGGTATATACTAATTCCATGCTTTTTCCAGGAAGGGTTTCTAATATGTTTCGAGGTTATCACTGTCTTTACTTCAACACTGTCAAGTAATAATCATGACTTGTGTTGATATTATAAAGATACATCAATATTGCAGAGAACTCTCATTGTGGTCTTACAAATCAAGGATATTTCTATTGAAACCTTACAACCAACTCCTGTCTTACTTTAATACATGGAAAAATTAAATGATCACTTATATCATGGCAACCTCCAGATATTTCACATCAATGATAAACACCTCCATTTAAATGGTCATTATCCATTTCACATTATGGTATCATTCATCTTCTAATGGAGAATAGATAGAAATCGTTGCAACACAATATAAAAAGGGTAATCTTTAAGAAACCATCAAACACCTACGTCTGCAAACACACTAGAAAGAAAGCATAGTATGGATTATTTGAGTGCTGAATTACATTCACTTCAAAGAATCTCAAATCACGTCATTATTAACAAGCATACATACAATGCTAAGAATTGTAACTTTCTATTATCATCAACCTTCATTTCACGATTCATGCTAATATATCCATTTTTCTATGTGTTTTAACTATGGAGTACTCCCTGCAGTCATTCTCCTTCAGAGAAACTTGTGAACACAAAATTGATGAAGTGCCTTCTACTATGCAATCCCTGATATTTATTTCGATTTAACTTCTGATTAAACACCTTTCTACATATTTGCTACATCATTTCCATTGGTTTCTTGTATAAACTCTTGTGTTTTCTGATGCATGTTAGGGCAAACCTCTTCCATCACTTGTTCCATTACTAGGGTTTCTCTCCAGTGTGTGTTCTCAGATGTTTAGTGAGATTACCACTATGATTAAAGGCTTTGCCACATTCTGTACATTTATGAGGCTTCTCTCCAGTATGAATTCGCTGATGTTGAGTAAGATATGAGCACTGAATAAAGGCTTTGTTACACTCTTTACATTTATAAGGTCTCTCCCCAGAATGAATTCGCTGATGTCGAGTAAGATGTGAGCAACTGATAAAGGCTTTGTCACAGTCTTTACATTTATAAGGTCTCTCTCCAGAATGAATTCGCTGATGTGCAGTAAGACTAGAACCCTTAATGAAGGCTTTGCCATTTTCTGTACATTTATAACACCTATCCCAGGTATGAATTCGGTGATGTTGAGTAAGGGCCGAACTCGTAATAAAGGCTTTGCCACATTCTTTACACTTATAAGGTCTGTCTCCAGTATGAATTTGCTGATGTTCGGAAAGATATGAGCAACGGACAAAGGCTTTACTACATTCTTTACATTTATAAGGCTTCTCTCCAGTATGAATTCGCTGATGTCGAGTAAGATTTGAGCGCTGAATAAAGGTTTTGTTACATTCTTTACATTTATAAGGTCTCTCCCCAGAATGAATTCGCTGATGGGCAGTAAGATGTGAGGAACGGATAAAGGCTTTGTTACAGTCTTTACATCTATAAGGCTTCTCTCCAGTATGGATTCGCTGATGATAGGTTAGCTGCGAGGACCAGATAAAGGCTTTGTTACATTCTTTACATCTATAAGGCTTCTCTCCAGTGTGGATTTGCTGATGATAGATTAGATGTGAGGAACAGATAAAGGCTTTGCTACACTCTGTACATTTGTAAGGTTTCTCTCCAGTATGGATTCGCCGATGTTGAATAAGACTTGAGGTGTAAGTAAAGGCTCTGCCACATTCTGTACATTTATAAGGTTTCTCTCCAGTGTGAATTCTCTGATGTTTAATAAGAAGTGAGCTATGGTTAAACGCTTTGCTACATTCTGCACATTTATAAGGTCTCTCTCCAGCATGAATCTGCTGATGTTGAGTGAGAAGTGAGCTATGGTTAAATGCTCTGCTACATTCTGTACATTTGAAAGTTCTCCGTCCTGTATCAATTATGTTATGTCTACTTAGTTTGCATGACTTACTAAACACTTTCCCACATGTCTTACACCTGTTTTCTTTCTGTGGATTCTGAACAATGTCCTGTTGAATAAGTTCTGAAGACTGATTAGAAACCTTACCATATTCACTACAAGTCCTCTCTTCAGTACAAGTCCGCTTATCTAGAGAAAAACCTGACATTTGAGCAAAAGTATTTCTACGTTTATTACTTGGAGAATCCTTGTTTGAAGATTCAGGTCCCTGATGTTTCATAAGGTTTGAGTCTCCTTCAACCACATACCCAGTTTTATTGCCTGAATACCTTCTCAGTCCACCATAAATACTCTTGTAATTATTGGAGCTGGAGCTCTTACTTAAGGTCTGACTCATTTTATTAGACATGGAAAGTTGTTGTCTATTAACCATATCACAATATGTACTGAACAATGATGGTTGGAGTGTGTCTCTTCCATTATCATCAACATTATACATGTTGGAATGGAGAGAAAATATCTGTTGGGGGAAGGAAAATGACCCCCTGTTCATGGATCTCTCACGTTGATTAGATTGTGAGTTTTCCCACTCATTGTTAAATTGCAGGTGTTCAGACATGTTTGAATGTATGTTTAGTCGAAGCCTACATTCAGAATTGCCTGAATGAGTATTTGCAGTAGAGACTAGATTATCTTCCAGATTTTCCACGTTTCCCTTTAGAGAACATGTACATTTCATAAAAGGATGGAAATCTTTTCTTAAACACTTGCACTTCTCGACAGATGTTGAAAACTGAAGTTGGTGTTTCTCCCAATTTGACTCAGGTTGCTCATTTCTTTTTGCAGTAATGTTAGCATTATGTGTAACTGTCTCCATTTCTCTATGTCCATATAAACATCCTCTCTGTCTTTCATACACCCTCATATATTCCCAGTCTTTCGTTAAATTTAAGTTTCTGAGGTGAAATGTTTGATATATTTCTAGGCTTGCTTTTGGGAATACATCTTCTAATGCTGGATTCTTCAGCATCAAATCCTGGGTGTCTTGTGGAGACATAGCTGAAAGATAAGAAATAAGAAGTAATATTCCGTGCTATTCTCAGTGAATACATTTAAAGATTTAGAGAAAATTGATGACCATAGCTAGTTTAAAAATAAATAGAGACAGAAGGATCCGATGCCAGAGGCTTAGGCAGATGTGGAGATCACGTCTCTCTCCACAAATGAATGAGAAATGGAACAATTCTCACGGAGCCCAGCTGAACACTAGCAGAGGCCCTTGGAAATCTGAAAGGACAAGAAAAATTCCTACTGAGCCATGTCGGACAAAAGAAAGAAGAAGGAAAAGGAAGAGGAGAGGAAGTGGGTTGGGGCCTGCAACACTGTGGGGAGATGCAAGAGAGAAGAGGTCTCCATATGTGGGGAAGACACTCACTACGGGAGCTCAGTTTGGACAGAAGGAGAACCTCATTCTCTGTGGGAAGAGAACACGGCAACCAGCCTGTGGCAGCAGGACAGAGTGAGACCTGCACACAGGGTACTGACCCCAGCCTTGTCCGCCCAGCCAACCTGAGAGGGTGTCCACCCCTGCAGACAAGGGCTGGGTGCTGGAATGTGGGGTCTGGAGAGCAGACCGAGGCAGGGGACTGCAGCTGGCTATAAGGAAACATCCTGAAGGGATGCGCGTGAGGGAGGAGCTCTGCAAACGGGATGCTTGTGGTGGAAGCCTGAACCACCATAGAGCAGAGTGCCATTGATGAGTGATGCCCAAACAAGAAGCCTACTGCATCCCTTGTCCCTTTTGCCGGCCCCTGCCAGCCAAGGACTATGAAGAACTCCAATCGCGTAGGTCTTTTGAGCCCCCAGCCACGGCCTCCATCGACCTCCTCCACAGTCAGCAGACTCCTGTGCTCTGGGGCAGTCCTAGGAGCAGACACCTGTGAGGTGGCCACATCCACAGATGGAGCTGAAAGCACAGCTGAACCCCAGGGATAAAGAAGAAAAGCTGAAACCTCTCCTTTCAGCAACACAAGCCATGGTGTTACACCCACGACCGGCTTTGTAACCTCAGCCCCTACAGAGAATTTGAATCAACAACCAGGGCTCTCTCAGTCATGGAAGGTGTAGCTTTAGTAGCTGCAGACTCTGTGGGCTCCTACACAAGGGGGCTGGGCCAGGACAGAGCCTGAGCTGCCGAGAAGCACCACAGCGGGACCAGCTCCACGCGAATGAAACCCAGGTCCTGACTTCTCTGAATCTATGTGGTGACCTTGGGAAAATATCTGAGAGACACCAGGGCCATGTGCCAACATGCCCATGGTTGAGGTGGGCCAAGATCAGTGCCAGCAGTGCATAACATGAGAGCCTGCAGAAGGCATGAGAGCGGGCACCAGGGCACACCCTGAGGTGAACGTCCCCAGAGGAGTAACACTCTGACTTCTCTCCCACTGGGTGTGCTCCAATCCCAGAGTCTGGCACCACAGATCAGAATCACAGCGAAGAATCAGATGCGGGGGCTCTACTCCCCCACACAGGGAGCAGGCACCACCACAGACAGGGCAGTAACAACCACAGAACAATGCGGAAACAGCCTGAATATCCAGGCAGGCTCTGGTCAAGACAACAGCAATCAAGGCACAGATCAAGACGATAAAAGCACAACCCTCTGGACCAACCTCACCCACCAAGGTGCAGACACCAGAAGGACGGCTAAGTGGCTTCCTGTAACCTTCAAAACAGAGACCACAAACAGAACGCTGGACAAAATGAGATGGCAAAGAAATAGGTTATAGGGGAAGAAGCACGATTAAAAACCTCCAAGGACCACTGAATTAAGAGGAGACAGGCAATCTAATGATTACTTCTTGCTTTTAGTCATCTTAAGTGGAGACACCAAACCTTTTCACAAATCCTAGGTGCCTGTTGCTGCTGTTAAGTCACTTCAGTCGTGTCCGACTCTGTGTGACCCCATAGGCGGAAGCCCACCAGGCTCCCCCGTCCCTGGGATTCTCCAGGCAAGAACACTGGAGTGGTTTGCCACTTCCTTCTCCAATGTGTGAAAGTGAAAAGTGAAAGTGAAGTCGCTCAGTCGTGTCTGACCCATAGCGACCCCACGGACTGCAGCCTACCAGGCTCCTCCGTCCATGGGATTTTCTAGGCAGGAGTACTGGAGTGGCTTGCCATTGCCTTCTCCGTCCTAGATGCCTAGCAATTCTTAAATCCACTTCTTGCCACATATGTTTCTGAGAATGGTCTATTAGATCTTTCATCTAAAAATCATAAATGATAGTGACAGAGAACTAATCAGAAACAGGGGACACATAAGACAGTGTCCGAGGAAGCTGAATACAAAGAAGATAAACCTAATAAATACTAGTTTTAAGAAATTAAATAAGAAGAGAGATTTTTAAAACTATGTTGGAAGAAGGAATTCTACTCCTTGCTCTGTGGAGACCTAAATGGGAATGAAATCAATAGAATGGTAAAGACTAGAGACCTCTTTAAGAAAAAAAGAGGTACCGGGAATATTTCATGCAAAGATGGAACAATGAAGGACAGAAACGGGATGGACCTAAAAGAAGCAGAAGATATTAAGAGAAGTTGGCAAGAATACATGGAAAAACTATACAAAAAAGATCTCAATGACTGAGATAACCACGATGGTGTGATCACTCACCTAGTAACAGACATCCTGGCGTCCAAAGTCAAGGCATGACGAGCAACAAAGTTAGTGCAGGTGATGGAACTCCAGCTGAGCTATTTCAAGTCCTAAAACATGATGATGCTAAAGTTCTGCACTCATAAGCCAGGATATTTAGAAAACTTAGCCGTGGCCTCAGGACGGGAAAAGGTCAGTTTTCATTCTAATCACAAAGAAAGGCAATGCCAAAGAACGCTCAAACTACTACACAACTTCCCTCATTTCAAACAATAGAAAAGGCTCAAAATTCTCCACACAAGTCTTTAACAGTACGTAAACCGAGAGCTTCTAGATGTTCAAGCTGGATTTAGAAACGGCAGAGGAACCAGCGATCAAATTGCCAACATCCCTTGGATCATATAAAAAGCAAGAGAGTTCTGGGAAAACAACCACATCTACTTTATTGACTATACCATAGTCTTTGATTGTGTGGATCATAAGAAACTGTGGAAAACTCTTAAAGAGATGGGAACACCAGACTACCTTATCTGCCTCCTGAGAAATCTGATGAAAGAATTGATGCTTTTCAACTGTGGTGTTGGAGAAGACTCTTAAGAGTCCCTTGGACTGCAAGAAGATCACACCAATGCATCCTAAAGGAAATCAGTCCTCAATATTTATTGGAAAGACATGGTGAAGCTGAAGCTCCGATACTTTGGCCACCTGAAGCGAAGAACTGACCTACTGAGACACTGATGCTGGGAAAGATTGAAGATGAGAGGACAAGGGGACGACAGAAGATGAGATGGTTGGATAGCATCACTGACTCGATGCTTAAGAGTTTGAGCAGGCTCTGGGAGTTGATGATGGACAGGGAAGTCTGGCTGGCTGCAGACCATGGATCGCAGACTCAGACTTGACTGAACGACTGAACTGAAGTGATTGATATGTATAACTGATTCTCTTTGCTGTACAGAAGTAGAAAATTGGAAAACAGCTATATTCCAATTGGAACTTTTAATAGATTTCTGTATATAATCTAAAAGTTGTCATAGTTCGAATTAACCATTAATAATACAGTAAAAATGTGCTAAGATTGTTGTCAATTTATTTTAAAATTCTATGAGGTAATAGAATATAGTAAGTACTTTAGCATGTTAGAATTGGGGCAAATACACTAAAGATATTTATTATGAGATCATATCAGGAAAAGAGACTTTGAAGTCAACCTGAGATGTGCATTCTTTCATTTTCATGAGGTTTTGCTTTCTGCAGTGAAAAATTACTTGAATTTGAAATTTCTTTAGAAGGTCCTATGTGTCGCTCCCAGTGGATAGGAAATTACAAACCGGACAAAAAAAAACCCATCCCGAGTATTCCTAGAAGGTTGGCAATCTGTCTACCTCTCCACTCACACATTTCTATCTAGAGGTAGAAGGAAACTTTAAAAGGACTGTCATACAGTTACTCAGAAATGGGTAGAGTTTTCCCAGGGCCCCCAAGAAATGGAAGAGCAACGAATGAATGCAGTTTGTAACAAGGTAAGCGGAGACTTTTAGTTCACACTGTGATGGAGAAAAGTAATCACTGTGATAAACTCATGACTGATTTAAGAGGCAGAACGGGGCAGGTGATACATTTCTATCACAGTAGCAGACACAAAGCCAGGTTTCTGAAAACCATTTGTTGAAGCAAATCTTCCCAAAACAGGTGACAGAGGATGAGTTCCTCGCTGCTCCTGGGACCTCTCATCTGAATCATCATCTCCACGCATTCATACCTACCTGGGTTAATGGCTGTTTTCTCCCTTCTGCTTATATTCCCGGGATCCTTCAATTGCTCCAGAAAGGCAACCAGGTCGAGCTCTGAGACAAGCCCTGTTGATCAGAGAAAGGAATATTTGTGTTGTTAGGGATTCATCAGCATGAAGTCCAATATGTATTCAGGTGAGACGAGAATGCATTTTGTTCTAGAAAACGATTTCCCGAAATACTTTATTCAAAGCCGCCATACAATACTAACAAACACCTAACAATCAGATCCTGAGATTCTGGTCAAGTAGTACTAAGGCAAAAGTAAGTAGTGTCAATGTGAACTTAAGAGAGGGTGCAACTATTGAATACCAAAGAACTTACACAATTACCACTAGCCTAGAATGAAGGAGGCAGAGTACATCAAGGAAGGAAAACGTCACCAGCATAACGAATCATCATGAAGTCTTTCTTTCTAAACTCACAAATACACATTTTACCCTAGAAAGCAGACATCTGAAACTACTGTGGGAAGCAGAAAATTTCATAAGACATTCTTGAAATGACGCAACAAAAATCCAGTGGGTAGATAAGGGATTCTGGAAGGCAGTTATCCTTACCCAAGGAGGCCAGGTTCCCGTAGTTCTCTAACATCACATCTCTGTACAATTCCCGCTGACCGAGGTCCAGGCATTCCCACTCCTCTTGAGTGAAGTCTATGACTACATCCTGGAACGTCAGCCGTCCCTGAAATACAAAGTACAGATGCCCTGTGGCCGAGGGAAGACTTCCTAATGTGACCCAAGATGAAAACGGCAACTTCAGAGACCTGGTTGTGATTTAGTGGCTTGGCTGGTATTACAAAATATATTATGTACACAGTAATCCTTTCTACCCAATTTTAATGTGAAGAAAAGAGGATAAGTTATGATCCACAAGCCATTAGAAAAATTATTCTCATCTGAAAGAGCAATTATAAAATAATGAGGGCAACATTAGCATATTTATTCTTCAGTGTTATACTCATGTGACACAGGATAAGTTGTTTATCAAAGAAACAGGAAGTTGTTTTTTTTTTAAGTGTATTCTGAGCCAAGAGTTCTGAAGTGGGTCCATAGTGCCACATTTTTAGCACGGTTATTTGAATTAGTAATGTTGAAAATTCTGCTCGATGAATGACGATTTTGAACCACAATGAAATATAATAGTTAGGTAAGACTTCATACTTAAATTGGAACTTTAATTGTTTTACAGATTTTAACAGGTCTAATAGGATAGTAACCTTTCTTGTGGTCTGAGCTCGTGTTGGAAAAGAATTTCCAGACATGACATGAGACAAACTGATACGGAAATAAAGTTTATGAGTTGGGGGCCGCTGTTGGAACAGCAGGCCAGCTCAAGGGAGAATGGATGTTGAACAGGGGTCCTTAGTCCACTTTCATAGCCAGGGTACAAGGAATGGGATAGGGGTCTTGCGATCACTTGCTGAATGGATGGGGCACATATACTAAGTGGGGGAAGAGTAAGAAAAATGCTTTCTCCTTATGGGGTAGGAGGGGAGACCGCGTATACTGCTCAGAGGACCTGAAAACAATCAATATTGACAACATGGGGGAGGGAAAGATGCTTAAGGGGTCTTGGTTTTCCGTTCCTGCATTCCAAGACCCTCCTTGGTTTGATCTACTCTTTTGTCCCTGGGTCACCACATACCTCCCTCTCTTTATTTTTAGGGCCAATTCTTTGGCCTTTGTTGATAACCCGCTCATGTCTAACTATCTACCCATTTCCCTTCTCACAAATTTGGGAATCCAGTTTCAAGGAAAATGGGATGATGACCCTCTGGCTTCTTCCAGCTGTGCAGGGGCGCCATGGGACTCCAGGTTCTCTTAGCCTACTCTGTCAGGGAGCATTTACAGAGGGAGACGAGAGTCCACGGAATGATAAGGTGACGTGTTTCAGCATTGTCCAGGTGTTGGTCAGGGAATATCCCTACAAGACCACTTGGAAATATGTGGTATTTTAGAAGAAGCAAACTTCATAAGAAAGTTAAAGGTACATGTCCACAAGATTAAGAGAAGGAGAAAAGCTGCTCAGGGGCTAGCCAGGAAAACCACGACTGGACATTGGTGCGTGATGTTAGCGTTTCTCTAGGTACGAGAGGAAGCAAGAATTTGGGCTCATAAAATCTTTACCTGAAAACATCTGACCTTCGGAAGGCCAGTTCTGGGTTTTCCCCAGAGCACAGAATGCCTTATTTATGATATCTACTCTGAACTGCTGTCGGGGGGTGTTGAAAGTCAGGAGCTTGCAGTGGTCATGATGTCATCTTTGTAGAGACAGCTGGCAGAGTCCACTCAGCAGGGTCCCTTATGCGATCAATGATTGTAATAATGTAACTCTAGATATGTGAAGAAGCAACAAGAGGGAATATTTTCCAGGACCAAGAAGCTGGAAAGACAGGTATGGTCCAGAGACTTTTGCTCTTCACAAGGCCACTCGAGAAACAGCACATTGAGTGGCCTATCAATGGAACCTTCCCTAGACCTGGGAATGAGCCTTCCTAGTACCGCGGGACACAATGGACAAGAAATGTCCCCACAGCATGGTCAAATATGTCCAATGAACCCAGGTAGTTTAATAGCTCCCTGGGAGAACAAAGGTCTGTCTAGTCAAGGCTATGGTTTTTCCAGTGCTCATGTATGGATGTGAGAGTCGGACCGTGAAGAAAGCTGATCGCCGAAGAATTGATGCTTTTGAACTGTGGTGCTGGAGAAGACTCTTGAGAGTCCCTTGGACTGCAAAGAGATCCAACCAGTCCATCATAAAGGAGATCAGTCCTGGGTGTTCACTGGAAGGACTGATGCTAAAGCTGAAACTGCATACTTTGGCCACCTCATGCGAAGAGTTGACTCACTGGAAAAGACTCTGGTGCTGGGAGGAATTGGGGGTGGGAGGAGAAGGGGACGACAGAGAATGAGATGGGTGAATGGCATCACCGACTCGATGGACATGAGTTGGAGGGAACTGCAGGAGTTGGTGATGGACAGGGAGGCCTGGCGTGCTGTGATTCATGGGGTCGCAGAGAGTCGGACACGACTGAGTGACTGAACTGAACTGAACTGAACTGGGATGTCTCAGGGGCCCTCTGAAGCATTCCAAAGTCAGCTAGAAGTCAAGTTATTTAGGAAGTTTTGCTGACAAATATCAAAAGGGGTTATAACACTCAGTCAGATAAAATCATATAGATCACTGGGAAACAATATATTCACTTAGCCAAAGTAACAAAGAAGATTTCAAAGGGAAACATAGAACAGATCACTTCAGAGGTAAAGAAACTTAAAATCCATTATCAAAGGCAGCTCAACATCTCAGGAAAACTTCTATTTATGCACAAAACTCTTCCCTTGGGGTCCACTTTCCATAAAACCTTCTTATCACTTTCTGTATCCATTACTTTGTTCTCCCATCTTGAAGCAGCCACCTGTAAGTCGGACCTACTTCCTTTTCCCTTCATAAAATATAATTTCATTCCTCATCCCTTCTTTACTGAAACTACACATCTTACTTTCCTTAAGCAACCAAGAACTTAAGCATTCTGTGGATTGGTGAACACAAATACCAGCGATAATTTGTAAAAAAAATTCTAGAGAACATCTCAGGATGGCATCAAGCATTATGCATGAATAGTCCAAAATCTCTATTTCCTCTGTAACAGGAAGTTAGTCCTCAGTAATGAATGTTTCAGAATCTTATTTTATTTGGAAATGACCTAGCTAGTCAATAAACTTCCGTCAGTTAGTTTACCACAGCCCTAGAAATTCAGGTTACCGAAATCTAGACAATGTTCTACAGAGACATTTCTAAAGTATGATTAATCTTAAAAGAGTTCCTCTGAAAGCTCATATCTCTTTTACATTTTCTTTGAAGTTTTTTTTTTTTTTCCTTTCCTACAGGTACTTTCGTGGTTGACAAACTTGTCACAGATAAAAAATATAACGATATTTAACTTATAATAAACCTAGGCACAATGAAAATACTGTGCTTAATGACTCTTAGACATAAATACATTAGATTAGCAAATAAACAGTAATACTACATATTTAATATTGAATATTTCCCAGTTCACGTGAATCTGAAATTCATTTGGGTTAATTTCTCTTGTAGTTAGAATTGTCTGATTTGTAAGCTCTTACTTTCCTTTAGGCCAATTAAATTAGAACTCATTTACAACATCAGCAATATCTGTTAACAAGCGAGTTGTTTTTAAATGCATATGCAAAAAGAAAGGGTTTTGCAGTTTCCAAGGGAAAGAAAAATTTCATTTTAACTAGTTTTCTCCAGAGTCTAAAGAATATCAGAGCCATCCTCTGTCAAAAAGTCATCTTTCCATTCTGTAGTCTTAGTTTTATAGCTAAAATATAGACCAAACAATGCTCAAATTGATTCCGATATCAGGGGCATTTCAGCTGATAAAAATTTTGGACTGTCCCTCTGGTGGGAAATAAGGTCTTTGTCCCATAAGAAGAATCTGAAGGCTTAAGGGAATTTGCAGGCGTGGGGGAAGCTTGGTCCTTCCCAGCCCTGAGAAACAGGAGTAGTCAGAAGGGAATTCTTTAGGATGTTCAGGAGTGGGGGAAGCTTGATTCTCTCTCTACTTGAGAGAGAAGTTTCCTTAGAAGGGGATTCTTTAGAATGTTAGGACAGTTTTTGATCCTTCAGGCTTTTGAATATAGAAGAAAGACCTGGACTAAAGGGAACCTCAGAATCCTTTCCTAGAGATCATGTGGATATGAAAGGTCGAGTAGGGGTCATCTAGGAAATCTGATGGAGAGAGACAGCGGGGGACAGGAGACAACAGAACGCAAGGAAATTGAGTCCTTTCCCTTCTTTTAAAAAAACCTAGTGTGACACTCAGAGGCCATTTTTGGGTGTCCCCCATTTGTATTGGAGTCAGACCTTTTGGAGGGTCAAAATTTTCCATTTCTGAGAAGGTAGCCAAGGGTTGAGTATGAGCGAGCCTCCTGGGATATAAGAGAACCCACTCTTAGCCTACCTACCATAGAATAGGAGTATCGAGAGTCACTGGCTGACAGAAAGGCGTCCCCTTTTCCCCAGTGGTCTCTCCGAGCTACTGATGGCACAAAATGGCCGAGCGGCCCAGCAGTCGCTTCCGACAGTGACAGGAGGCCGCTGAGAACCGTGCAGCTAAGCCACCAGGTGACAGGGGCAGAGAAAGACAGAGATTCGCGGGAGCAACCAGGTGACTCACCACTTGGTGATTGCCTGAAACGTGGAAGGCACTCTTGAGATGGCTCAGAGGCAACACCCAGGTCCTGTAAGTCAATGCGGACCAAAAGGGAAAGACGTGAAAGTGACAGGGAAGAAGGCTGCGGAATCCGCCTTACAATATATCGGGGAGGCGGTGGCCCGGGGACAATGGTCTCTGTTTTGCTTCAACCACCGTGTGCCTGACATGGTGGACGGAAGTTGCCTTGTGCCCTGATCCGTTCTGTGTGCCCCCTATCCTCACATGGGAGTCTTTCTGTGGCAGGCACCCTAATGGCTTTTATGTGTCTGACCTGTACCCACACAATATTGGTGAGAGCAGTCCTTAGTTGCGAAAAAGACAAAGGAGAGACCCTCTCCCATTCAATCGGCAGCTACTTTGGGCGCAGTGAGCAGTGGGGCCTTTGGAACACACCAGAGGGTAACCCTGCCCAGAGTGCCTCAGTGCCTCCACAGCAGTTGCCTGTTGGCAGAGGGTCCCTATGAGAAAGGAGAAGCGAGGAGGTGTGGAAGAGACTCCAAGTCCCCGAACAAGCCACCAGAAATGTCATGGTCTGGGTGCGGGCTGGAAAAGAATTTCCAGACATGAGACAATACGGGTCTGGTTTTTCAGTTTCTGCAGTCTTAGACCCTCCTTGGTTTTATCTGTTCTTCACTCTTTGGGTAACCACAACCTTGGCAGAAAGAATCATTTTAACTTTTTAGTATATACTCTACATCTTTCTGATCGTTTTTTTCAGAGCCTTGAAAGTGCAAGAGAAATAACTAAAAATCAGTAATGTTGATCTTGAACCGTTTGGCACATATTTTAACAAACAGCCATTAAACGGCAGAGCTTAAACTTTACTTCACTTTATGTACTTTAGACTTTAACTAATAACACACAGATTCACAGAGACAACTCTTAAGAAAAGTTGATAGAACTTTCTGTAACTGTAAAGAATACTAAAGACAAGAAAAGTTTTAGTCACTCAGTCATGTCCCATTCTTTGTGACCCCATGGACTCTAACTTCCAGATTCCTCTGTCCAAGAAATTCCCAAGCAGGAATACTGGAATGGGGAGTCATTCCCTTCCTCAGAAGTTCTTCAAAAAAAACAAAGCAAAAAGAAAAGAAGAAGAAATTGATTAAGTCATGTTAAGATTTTCATACACGTGGTTCAGTTCAGCTGCTCAGTCATACCCAACTCTTTGCTATCCTAGTCCACAGCGCACCAGGCCTCCCTGTCCATCACCAACTCCCGGAGCCTACTCAAACTCATCAACACTGAGTACAGACATACACTCAAATGGGGCTATATGCTCATTAGGAGGAAGAGAGAAAATTTTTCATGTCACTACACTCAGGTAATTTTCAATTGATTAAAACGTACATAATGTTTGAGGATGATATTCTTTATTTGCACTGAGCTGTATTTTAAATGTTAATACAGCTGAGCATACATTAGGACTAATAAGATTCTTGTAAACATTTTCGAAAATACAAAACTGTGATGAGACTCTGTGATGTTAGCATGGAGTGTTTGGAAAAGATTAGACCTGGGCGTGGGATGAAAACCTCCACTCCCAAAACTCAGCATCTCTGCTGAACACACGTGAGTGTTCATTTTCCAAAGCAGAAAGCAAGTAAGAAGAGATGAACTTACTCCGTTAATTCTGATAGTTTAGGTACATCCCTCACTTTTTCTTTCCAAGACACTTGTTCAAGTCAAGTGGAAAAAAACAAATTCATAGCATGGGAATCTCACAGAAACACCTAAACCAGTAAACATGACTCATGGGCTAAGAAGTACATGGAGGAATGCATTATCACTGCATGGGTATTTTGGCACTATTACGGAAACTATCATCTGAATCTATGATTAAAAAATGTTAGTTCGGGGACTTTGTGATGATCCAGTGACTAAGACCCTGAGCTCCCAGTGCACGGAGCTCTGGTTCTTTCCCTGATCAGGAAACCAGATCCTACATGCTGTAGCTAAGAGTTTACATGTCACAACCAAAGAACCTGAAAATTACAAGGATGACTGAAGATCCTACCTTCCACGACGAAGACCCAGTGCAGCCAAATAAATATTTTAAAAATGGGTTGTAAACAAATTTCACTTCATATATGCCTTCCCTGATCTGTAGCCTAATGTTGCAGTCCTTTAATGGACCAGAACCTGCTGGTGCGGAGTCAACGATAAGAAAGTAAAAGAGAGAAAGAGGCTGATATTCCCTGGTTTATGCAGAAAACCAATTAAGTCCTTAACAAAGGGCTTGTACCACTCATGAAGGCACAGGACATCCTCTCGAGGAAGTCTTGAAAGCCCTGGCAAGAAATTGAGCTCGGCAGGTTTCCATGGTCCAGAGACTTAGGCTGAGGGGGAGAGAGAGAGAGAGAGAAAGAAAGATACAGGGACCCAAGAGCTGATGGAACAAGGGTGCTTTAATGATCTTTTTCTGAGCATATATAGGCTGTAAAGGAATTTCTTTGACAATGATAAAGATCAGAAAACCAAACATGTATAGTTACCATTACCAAGGAATTAACAATGGTCATAAGGTCAGAAGACAACGCATATCTCAAGAGGGAGGGTGGTGACTGGGCAGATTTACCTAAGGGGAAGAGTTCACTGAAGGTAATCCACGCTTGCGATTCATCTCATTATCTCAGTCCTGGGCACAGGACTGAACTGGTGTTATACTATAATATGATTTTTAAACAGCAATATTTTCTACAGTAATCCTAACCCAAAAAAAAGATGAGAAATGACCCACACGCCATTTCAGAAACTATTCTGATCTGGAAAAGAAATGATAAAATAATCAGAACAACATGGGCATATTTATTTTTGAGTGCTGTATTTGTATGACCCAGGATGAACTGTCTATCAAGGAAACAGGTAATATTTTTAAAAAGCATACTCTGACCCAAGAGCTCTGGAGTGGGAGAAATGTGCCATTTATTTTAACAAGCTTAACTGTTTTCTTAGTATTCTTAACAAGCTTCTTTTAACTGGTGATGTTCAAAATTCTGCTGCATGAATACCATTTTAAACAGTAATGAAATACAATAGTAAGGTAAGCATTCATACTTACTTTTGAACTTCAAGTGTTTTACAAATTTTACAGTTCAAATATGATAGCATCCTCAGTAGCAACAATCATTGGAACTATTCAGGTTATACTATATATCTTTCTGAGAGTTTTTACAGAGTCTTGGATGTGTAACGGAAATAATTTAAAATCAGTTTTGTTGTTGTTCCACCTTTTTGCAAATATGTAGCAAACATTCCTTAAACAGGTTAAACTTACTTCACTTTATGTACTCTAAACTTTAACTAATAATACACAGACAAATGTATAGGGACAACTCTAAAGAAACTTCACAGAAGTTTCTCTAGCTGTGCAGAATACAAAATACAAGAAAAATAAGTGATCAAATCATTGAACATTTTCATGCATACATATATTAAAATGGAACCACATATTTATTTCACTAGAATGAAATAACCTAAAGCCATGGAAAATATGTAAGAACAATTTTCAAAGGTTAGAATAAATATAAATATTCATGAAATGATGATGGTTTTATATAAACTCTAGGTTTCTGTCTGTACACACAGATGCACAAACACACTTAAAAGCAACCTTCCATAAGTAACAGATCCTTAGGAATAAACATTTTTAATCCACCTCTTCTTGTAAAACTCAAGGGTATTTTAGCATTTATGATAAAACAAACATTTACAAATTGTACATGAATGCGTGCTAAGTCACATCAATTATGTCTAACACTTTGCAAGCCCAGGGACTGTAACCATCCAGACTCTTCTGTCCATGGGATTTCCCAGGTAAGAATACTGGAGGGGGTTGCCATTTCCTTCTCCAGGGGACCTTTCCAACCCGGGGATCAAACCCAGTTCTCCTGCATTGGCAGGCAGATTCTTTACC
The DNA here is from genome assembly GCF_049115385.1 of Moschus berezovskii. Classification (NCBI taxonomy): domain Eukaryota; kingdom Metazoa; phylum Chordata; class Mammalia; order Artiodactyla; family Moschidae; genus Moschus; species Moschus berezovskii. Next base: position 4,653,699 of record NC_142481.1, read on the forward strand.
ATTGAGCCACCTGGATTCACTGAAAACAGTTTCTTCTCTTTAGTAGGAATGATCAAAAACACAATATGAGAAATAGTCTACAACTTATTAGCAAATATACCATGACACCTATTTAGAACACATTTCCAGATGGATGTGAAGAAAGTGTAAACCTTTACTGAAGCACATAAAGTCTGAAAATCACAAGTTTTACTTGGAAGACATGGTGACATAAAGACTTCAGTGACTGCAAATTCAGAACAATTCAAACTCAAAACAAACATGGATATTTCAAATATAAGTCTCAGCTTTATCTAGGAGAGTCAACAAAATGTTGAACTTTAAAAAGAAAAAAATTAAATAGAGGGAAATTATAGGTTTCTGTAATTACAATTTGTAAATGTGTAATTCTGCAAATTACAGATGAAGTTATTATTGTATAGACTAGTAAAACTTCAAAACAAATGATGCAAAATAGTTACAAGGTAGCGAAAAAGCTCACCTAAAGAGAGACTTGGACATTATTTTGAACAATAAAATAGAAGGTAAACGAAATATTTTTAAATAATGCAACAGGTGACGTATTCCGAGGTAAAAACAAAAATCAGAGGGGGGAAAAAATTCAAAGGGCATAAAGGGAAGATTTAGGTTTCAGCGTTGTGTAATAAAGAATTTAGGGACTTGCCTGATGGTCCACTGGTGAGAAATCTGCCTGTCAATGCAGAGGACACGGGTTCCATCCCTGGTCATGGAAGATCCTACATGCCTGGAAGCAACTAAGCTAGTGTGCCACAACTATTGAGGCCCACCTGCTCCAGAGCCTGCCAGTTATTAATACAACCACTGAACCCGTGACTTAGAGCCAGAGCTCCACAACAAGATAGTAGCGCCTCCTAATCACAACAGAGAAAGCCCAAGCGCATCAGCAAAACCCCAGTATAACCAAAACTACATAAATACTAAATCTAAAAAAAAAAAAAAAGAATATGGCAGGCTTTGGTCCCCAGGTTGTGCAAGTTTGTTAACTACTCTTGGAATTTAAGTGTTTTTTCCCTTGGAATTTCCTTAGTGACTGAAATGGCTTTATTACTTTCCGTGGGCCCTGATTACTTATGCTAACAACATGACGTGTGGTGGGCCCCTAGTTTAATAATGGGATGACTCAGGTTGTGAGGCTGGCCATTTCACGAAGACCAACGAAGTGACTAGAGATTTGTGACTTTGAGCCAGGTGGGCTTATTTGCCCAACCTCTAAGCAGGGGAGAATGCTGGAGATGGTATCAAGCCTATGTAGCTAAACCCCAATAAAAACTCGGGACTTAAAATCTTGAGTGAGCTTCTCTGGCTGGCAATACTCTGTTTTCTGTCACACGGATGTGACAGGAGGGCAATGGGTCCCTAGGGATCATGACCCTAGGGTAAATTCAAACAAACTCGTTCAGAAGTTAAGAAGCTTATCAGGTCCAAAGAAACAGCATTTCAGGAAAGAGAGACAGAAAGAAACAAAAGGACTATGCCTCTTACCTCGGAATGAGTCATTTCTGACTCCCTGCTTTCCGCTTCCTCTGGCCTTCCTTCTCAGGTAAGATCAGTCATGGGAAGTGACCCCTGAGTGTTCAAAATAGGCTGTTCAATACTTAGAAAAATACACCGAGGTCCCTGTAACATAGCCCCACACAGAGGGAGGATCTCAACAGGTACAAAACACAATCCTCTACGGCCACTGATACAGCAGGGATTTTGGAACACAGAATCAAACGAGGTGCTTTTAGTTTTACTCTTCTTCAGAACTCGCGGCCCTGCCTGTGAAAACCACACGTTCTAGGCTGACCCTCCCCTTCAAACCTTAGGCGAGACCCTGACCAAACTCCATACAGAATAGAGCCTCCTTCACCTCTTCCTGCATCAGGGACCTTGGGGTTGTGCAATGCAGGACTTGAAGCAGCGGCCACTAGTTAGAAGGTATTAGTGCCCGAGAAGGACGTGGCTCTAGAACGATACTAACAGCAAGCGGACGTGGGCCCCAGGGACCCGGCAGGTAAGCGAACGGACTGAAGAACTCACGGCGATGCGAGGACACACTGGGGACGCCAAAATGGTCCCGGTAGTTTGATCGTCCACAGAGACCCCCGAAACCCACGTGTGAAGGACCACAGGCTGAGGGACTACGAGATCCGGGTCCTAAACAAACAAACTCACCAGAACTCTCGGTCGATCACTTCACTCCATTCCGGGTCTGCAGGATACTGCGCACGCGCCGGCGGAAGATCCGGCACAGGGAAGGTGAGTGCGCTCCGCCGCGGCCAACGAGAGGCGACGTAAGCGGAGAGGGTGGGGCGAGGCCGGAAGAGCCGGGAGGTAGGGGCGGGGCCAGTGGGGGCGGAGCCTGGCCCCCCTCACGCGGGCCCCTGTCAGGTTTGTGTCTGTTGGCCCTTCTGTCCAGCTGTGCTCCCTTTCTCTGCCTTTTGATGCCTGTAAATCTCTTGGATTTCCTCTGGAAGAGAGCTACTTCCTGCCTGTTCTAACTTACTGTTTCACACAGCTGAAGGCGAAAGAGACGAATTTTGAGAGCTGCCACTATGGGAAGCCGAGATGTTTTCAGCAAGTTGAAAATCGGGGAAAATTCAAAAGCCCTTTGTGTGAGTTGTGAAGGTGGGTGTCTCCTCAGTGACGAAAAGTAGAATGTAATCACTCAGATGATCCGTTGGGAGGAAGCCTCAGTAATTGTAACCAGAGACCTACTTAACAACAGGGCAGCTGGCCTTTCCCTTCGGAAGTGATTCCAGAAAGAAAGAGGGAGACCGGCATCCACATTGTCGTTTGTAACGTAACTACAGAAATGCCATAGCATTACTCCTGTCAGAATATTTTGCTATACACAGATTGCCTCTGTTTATCGTTGCTGCTGCTGAAGCAACCAATTGCCCTGCTTCTTCCAGGACTGAACAAGTTTCTAAGAAGCAGAGGACTTCCTGTGCTAAAACTGGACACGCAAATGGGGCGAGTGGATCACATCGACTGCTCTTCACTTAGCTTCCCAAACACCCTCCCCACTGTTGGCTTTCTTTCCTAACCTCCTCCTCTTCACCCAGTCCTTGAAAGCATAATCTGGAGAAGATTTAACACAAGACAGGAAAAACAGAGGCCCACAGACAATTGTATCCCAGGAGAGTACACCTTTCTCTTTAAAGGTGAGATTAGTAACTTTCATGGTAGTCCAGTGGTTAAGATGCTGTGCTTCCACTGCAGGTTATGTGGGTTCAATCCCTGGTCGGGGAGCTAAGATCTCAGAGTTGAGGATTTAATCATTTCTTACACAGAAAGCATTAATTACAATATAAAGGAAAATGTGTGTCAAAATATTAAATTACTTATTAAAGGGAATGTGTTTGGGAGCTTCCCCGGCAGTCCAATGGTTAAGACCCCACCTTCCGATGCAGAATTGGGGTTCCTTCCCTAGCCGGGGAACTAAGATCCCACATATTTTGGGGTGTGAACAAAATGAAAAGAAAATATGTTTCTTAAGTATCTGTGAGTGGGGACATATTCTAAGTAGAGGATATTGATAATGATTTTCATGATAAAAGTATCAGTAGGTCAAATCTTACGGTTCCCTGCTGGAAACTCTGGTTCTGAATATGACTCTGGTCACTAAGAACTAGGAGAATCTTTCTCTAGGGAGTTGGAACTAAGGTGTACCGAAGTCCCCGCTTTGGTTGAGTCCAGGGATACCCTCAGGATGAGTGGCGTCAGCGAGAAAAGGAAGAAAACAAAGTGAGTCGAGTCTTGGTTGAGTGTTGAATCAAGACTATTTCATTTTTGTACATCAGTGTTTATATACCCTAAACTAGTACAGTGCTAAAGGGGAGAGTGAGCAAAGTCAGCTTAACATTGTGTCAGTTTGCCCTTTACAAAACCAGAATGCTTTCTGCATACTTCTCTGTTTACTAGAGTCTTTTTTATAGTAGACATTAATACATTATCTTCTGGCCTTGAGGCCTATTAACATCTCATGACCTTTTCTTACAAGCTAGGTGAATGCAAAGCTGTTTTTTGTAAGCTATTCTTATTTTTCCACTTGCCTTGTGCTAAACAGAAAACAGAAAAGTTATAATCTCACAAGGTAAAAGTTCAACAGGTTGCAGCATATTAGAAATTTAACACAATGGTCAGTTCTTTTTAGTTACTGCACACAGACTCTGCGGCTCCGGTGAGGCAGACTCTGCCTCGCATTCCTGATTAAAAGCCTCGGTTGTCTTATGGTTTCTACACTAGGGCTAAACTCTTATTATTCTAACTATAGTAACAATAATTTCTACATCAAGAGCAAAAACACAGCTAGCAAACGTGGATTCAGTAACAACTTCTGGAATAATATTTTTTATATTCTCTAATAGGGCTTCTTCACCCCCTGAAGGGCTCTATCTAGTAGGGCTTCTGTGTGATCAGGTTCTTTATGCTATTTATGATGAAGGTGTTGTGAGCAGTCATGTGCATTAGTGCCAAGGGCATAAACAAGTTGATTTTGTTTGGAAAGAGGTCGGGGAAGGCCTTCTGCCTGAGTCACAGAAATTAAGGAGCAGTCAGAAAGATAAGCATCAGAAAGACAGATATCATCTTTAAGGTGAGCGCCGGGCAGCTTTTTGAAATCCCTGAAGTCCTGATCTGCCTTGCTTGTCAGGTCTTGTCCTCATGACCTTGTCATGGGTGGGATCTCGCGTGCTGGCTCCCGGCAAATGTGTACCTGCTATTGCAGACTACAGCGAAAATTATGCGGGGATTTCTATCAGACATTGAACCCTAACTGTAAACAGGAGGTACTTGCCTCAAGATACTTTTTGAGAAGTTCTATGACATTTCAGACAATGAGGTATGAAAGTTTCACCTTTGTAAAATGACAGATGGAGAAATTCTTGACAGTCCCTCTCAGGTGCTTTGGCTCCATTTCTCTACTCATACTCTAAATGGAGGTACAGTTCAGTAGTCTCAAGAATAGAAAATAACTCGTCTTTTGTAGAAAAACTTCTCAGGGATACAAACTATATAAGCAGACACATGAAATTCCCTTTCTTTGTTAGGCCTCAGTATTTCCTACTGCTTCCTTGTGAGTCCCTGTCTGTCTCCAGGGACCAAAGGGAATAGAACCTTCCAGAAGGATTTCAAGAGTCCCTTTGGAGATGATCGGTACAAAGTTTTCATTGGTGCTTTATCATTAGCAGCTGAGCATTAAAGCTTTTCACAATTAATCTCAGTTCCCCAAGCCTGTCTCACATCGCAGATACAGGTGTGAAGATAATTGCAGTTCTGAGGGGACGTGACGTACAGAAACACAAACCCATGTCTGGAGGTCTGGCTGCCTCCCTCCCTATCACAGGAGCAGCTTGCCGTGACCAACACCTGAACCCAGTATCCGGGCTATGTGAGGATATCAAGTGAGTATTTTCTGTTTCAGCCTGAGGGCAAGAATCTGCAAGAAACAGGTGCTTCGGGGAGTCTGGGTTGGTGACCATACAGGAAAAAGGGTCAAAGTAATCCAGTGCCAAAGCAACACTGGAAGGAGGAATAATTCAAAAATTAAATGAAGCTATTAAAGAGAGATTAGGTGCTACCAGATGTCAGCTCCCAATGCCTCCTAATGTATCTTAGTGTACTTCTTTTTGAAAAATATGTATTTGGCTGTACCGGATCTTACTTGTGGCCTATGGGACCTAGTTCCCTTACCAGGGATCAAACCTAGGCACCTCCCCCTAATCCCGACCCCCACACCCCGCACCCCTGCCCTCACTGCAGCTAGCCTTGAGAGCAACGTGTCTTAGTCACTGGACCACCAAGGAAATCACAGTGTAAGTTTTGTGCCAGTGAGTGTTATTGTAGAATCCAAGCGATATGAAACCTGATGTTTAATGTAACTAATGACTGGAATTGCAGAGATATATGGGAAATTAGGGAGTACCTTACAGAAAGCATACATTTTTAGGGTTACTATATGTGTGATTCATGGGGTTGCAAAGAGTCGGACACGACTGAGCGATTGAACTGAAATGAACTGATATGGGTGCCAACAGCACCTCCATGATTAATAAAAATTAATCTATAGGAATGACCTTTTCTAGAAACAGTATATGCAGTTGACAATTGTGTGCTTAGTCCATCAGTCGTGTCTGACTCTTTGCAACGTCATGGACTGTAGCCAGCCAGGCTCATCTATCATGGAAGTCTCCAGGCAAGAATAGTGGAGTGGGTAGCCATTTCCTTCACCAGGGGATCTTTCCGACCAAGGGATCGAACCCTGGTCTCCTGCATTATAGGCAGGTTCTCTACCATCTGAGCTACCAGGAAGCCTTAGAAATACCTTCCCTAACTCTGGAGTTTATAAAGTGCTTAACAAAGACATTGTTTCCTACTGACAACATCCATAGTTGGCTGATTTGGGTCAGACCATTTTCCAAAAGCAACTTCAGAAATGGGTTTCAGATGGTAGCTATCAGGCATAACACCAGAATGTGTCCTATTCTCTGATTTGAAAATATTCTCAAAATTTATAGACAAATTGTGGAATTTCATTTTACAAAATAAAAGTCACTTTTTAAATATGCCCTTTTCTTTAAACGTGATATATTAATGTTTCAGAAATCTTGACTTCCACTTAATACCTTTAATGTCATATTAATTAACAGATCAGTTTATGATTTGCGATTAGTCGTGTTTATTTTGTATGTCACATCAGTTTATCACACATTGATATTTCTAAGTATCATTGTTTAGGTTATAGTCTTCCATGACTGGTAGATGTTTATTCAATTCCTGTCAAAGACGAATTAATATTTCTGTCACCAAGCAAGTAAAGAGGTTAGAGTGCATTTGAAAAACAAAATTTGTCAAAAATTTTAAAAAATATTTTAAATTTTTATTTTTTAATTGAAGGATTATTGATTTACAGAATTTTATTCTCTGTCAAACCTCAACATGAATCCATAAGCCATAGGCATACGTATATGTCCTCCCTCTTGAACATTCCTCCCATCTCCCTCCCCCATTGCACCCCTGTAAGTTGATAAATAGCCCCTATTTGAGTTTCCTGAGACATTCATCAAATTCCCACTGGCTACCTATTTTACACGTGGTAATGTAAGTTTCCATGTTACTCTCTCCACACATCTCACCCTCCACTCCCCTCTCCCCATGTCCATAAGTCTATTCTCTATATCTGTTTCTCCATTACTACCCTGCAAATAAATTCTTTCGTACGATCTTTCTAGATTCCGTATATATGTGTTAGTATATGGTATTTATGTCTCTTTCTGACATACTTCACTCTGTGTAAGTTATATAGTTTTTAATGTATATAAAAATTATATATTTATACATATATAATTTGTGTTTATATAATTATATAGCTTTTAAGAAAAATAAAATTTTTCATAGAAATATGAAAGTGGCTCAGTCATGTCTGACACTTTGCAACCCCATGGATGATACAGTCCATGGACTTCTCCAGGCCAGAATACTGGAGTGGGCAGCCTTTCCCTTCTCCAAGGGATCTTCCCAAGCCAGGAATCGAACTGGGGTCTCCTGCATTGCAGGCGGATTCTGTATCAACTAAGCAACCACGGAAGCCCTGCCATAGAGCAGACCTCTAAACTAGACTAGAATCGGGGCGTCCCTGGTGGCTCAGACAATAAAGAATCTACCTGAGATGCAGGAGACCCACATTCAATCCCTGGGTCAGGAAGATCCGCTGGAGTAGAAATGGCATGCCACTCCAGTATTCTTCTCTGGACAATTCCATGGACAGAGGAACATGGCAGGCTACAGTCCATGGGGTCCCAAAGAGCTGGACATGACTGGACATGACTGGACATGACTGAACATGACTAGATGGCTAATACTTTCTACTTCTCTCAGTATATCTACATTTTATTAGATGCATAAAATTTATCCGTCCTCCCTGTTGACTTAATAGTAACTATTTAAGATAAACAGAAACTTGTTACTCAAATAATATGTTTAGAAATGCCATCAAACTTAAAATTAAATGACAAGGCATGGAAACATACATGTATACATATATCTTTTATTTTAAGACATAAATACTTTTGTAAAATACATTAACATCATTGTGATTAAATACAATTATTTTATAAATCAAGTTCAAAATAAAGGACAGAATGGTATGGACCTAACACAAGCAGAAGATATTAAGACGAGATGGCAAGAATACACAGAAGAACTGTACAAAAAAGATCTTCACGAATAAGATAATCATGATGGTGTGATCACTCACCTAGAGCCAGACATCCAGGAGTGCAACGTCAAGTGAGCCTTCGGAAGCATTACTTACAAACAAAGCTAGTGGGGGTTTTGGAATTCTAGCTGAGCTATTTCAAATCCTAAAAGATGATGCTGTTAAAATGCTGCACTCAATGTGCCAGCAAATTAGGAAAACTCAGCCCTGGCCACAGGACTGGAAAAGGTCAGTTTTGATTCACATCTCAAAGAAAGACAATGCCAAGGAATGCTCAAACTGAAGCACAGTTGTTGAACTCATCTCACATGCTAGCAAAGTAGTGCTCAAAATTCTCCAAGCCAGGTTTCAACAGTATGTGAACCAAGAACTTCCAGATGTTCAAGCTGGATTTAGAAAAGGCAAAGGAACCAGAGATCACACTGCCAACATCCCTTGGATCATAGAAAAAGAAAGACAGTTCCAGAAAAACATCTATTTCTGCTTCATTGACTCTGTTACAGTGTTTGTGTGGATCATAAAAAACTGGAAAATTCTTAAAGAGAGGGGAAAGCCAGACCACCTTAGCTGTCTCCTGAAAAATCAGTATGCAGGTCAAGAAACAACAGTTAGAGCTGGAACAATAGACTGGTTCCACATTTCGAATGGAGTACATCAAGGCTGTATGTTCTCACATGGCTTCTTTAAATGCCGAGTATCTCATGCGAAATTCGTGGCTGGATGAAGCACAAACTGGAATCGAGATTGCTGGGAGAAATATCAATAAACTCAGATATGCAGAAGACACCACCCTTAGGGCAGAAAGTGAAGAGGAACTAAAGAGTCTCTTGATGAAAGTGAAAGAGGAGAGTGAAAAAGCTGGCTTCAAACTCAACATTCAATAAATGAAGATCATGAAACCCAGTCCCATCACTTCATGGGAAATAGCTGGAGAAACAATGGAAACAGTGACAGACTTTATTTTCTTGGGCTCCAAAATCACTATAGATATTGATGGCAGTCATGAAATTAAAAGGTGCTTGTTCCTTGGAAGAAAAGCAATACGCAATCTAGAGAGGATATTAAAAATCGGAGTCATTACTTCATTAAGAAAGGTCTGTATAGTCAGAGGTATGGTTTTTCCAGTAGTCATGTATGGATGTGAGAGTTAGACCATGAAGAAAACTGAGCGCTGAAGAACTGATGCTTTTCAACTGTGGTGTTGGAGAAGACTCTCAAGAGTCCCTTGGACAGCAAGGAGATCATAACAGTGAATCCTAAAGGAAATCAGTCCTGAATATTCATTGGAAAGACTGATACTGAAGGTCCAAACCTTTTGGCCACCTGATGTGAAAAACTGACTTATTGGAAAAGACCCTGATGCTGGGAAAGATTGGAGGGAGAAGGGGACGACAGAGGATGAGATGGTTGGATGGCATCACTGACTCAAAGGACTCGAGTTTGAGCAAACTCTGGGGGTTGGTGATGGACAAGGAAGCATGCTATGCTGCAATCCATGGTGTTGCAAAGAGTTGGTCACAACTGAACTGAACTGAACTGAACTAAGTTGGAGAAGGAAATGGCAACCCAAGCCAGTGTTCTTGCCTGGAGAATCCCAGGGATGGGGGAGCCTGGTGGGCTTCCGTCTATGGGGTCCTAATCCTTTGCCTCAAATAACACAAACCACTTAAAACACAGTCAGATCCCATTTCTTTTTATATCAAGAAAAATGTATATACTGTATGAAGAGAAAATCAACCCATTAATTCCAAACCACAGCCAAATACCAGTCCCAAGCAGATTTCTAGGTAATTTTTTCTCTCTTTTGGACGGAAATATTTCTTAAGAATGTTTTCATCATTATCACTTTCCTTTCTTTCTATTGTTAATATAGCTTTATTTGTTTTAAATTTTTTAAACTTATTACAAGGAGATATCTTGACAAGAGCAGATAAACATTTCAAGGAATTCAAAGACTCTTCTTCTCCTCTGCCCATTTGGTACCAAGATGGATTGAATAAACAATAGAAACCTAGGGAATTAATCTTACAGGGAAGGGATATGCTTGTATTTCCCCAGATGGATCCAACGAACTCATATGACTTCCTCTTCAGAAGATTCAACCTAAGGGGGCCCCCAGCATCCAGACTAGAGACGATACAACAAAAACCTCAGGAGGAAGGAATTCCAAAACAAGACACGGCAACTTTAAAAATTTCCAAAAAACACTGCGCTCAATGTCATCGACCTTATGATCTCCCTAGTTGGAGACAGATAAATACCCTTACTAATCAAACTGAAAATCTGATTTTTCAACAGGGAATGCCTCGGAATCCTGAAAATATTTTTCTTCGCTATGCTTGTTTTGCTTGCTTTTGCCTCCCCCGCTCGAGCTAAACCAATTAATCACACTTACTGGGCTTACATACCTAACCCCCGCTTTATTTCAGGTTGTAGTATGGATGGAGAGAAAACCAATCGTATGAACCAATGACTCCATACGTACGCCTTCTCCCTGGAGCCTTAAAGGGCCCTCACACCCTGAAGAAGCAGGGAAACTAATATCTCTCTAGGTTATGAAGTCCTTCCTTTATGTATGGGCCCAGCAAAATTATGCATAAAAGTTAGTTGACAAACTTGGGGTTTTGCCCTGCCTCCAAAGGAAGATTTTCGGACACTGCTTGCATTATTTACTGCCGTTTCCTTGTCCGAGAATCATGTTTATACTACTAAAACTTTAGGGAAAGAATTAGAGAAAGAACAAAGAACACTATGCAAAGGATTTACTAAGAAAAACTTTAAATATATTCCTGTTCACTAGGACAAGTGTCAAGCCAAATCAGGAAAATTAATATTTGTGGCTAAGCATACAATTGTCGATTGGGGACCCCATGGTATATGGTTATCTAACTGCTCAGATGATATTAATGGGACTACGTGTGATTATATTATTGAAGTCACATAGAAAACTACTAATACTACAATGGAACATTACCATGACAGAGGACTTCTTGGATGGCTTGACAGTAGAATGCCCCCACCTTGTCCTCGAATCATTCCTGATAAACAGATTGGGCCTGAGCAATGGGACATCTGGAAACTTGCTGCAAGACCAAGGAACTTAGGACTTGCACTGGATATTTCACAGAGACTAATCATAGCATAGCAATTATTTCTTTCTCTATAATCAATCATATTTTATACAAAGCTATGTTCCACTTCCTTTTGTTATAGCGATAGAAAGCTTACAATTCAATGACCTTACGTTCTGTAACTTGCATAAATTGTAAATTATATACTTGTCTTAACTCCTCTATTTCCTTGAGAAATGACTCCCTTTTGTTTCTTCAATCTCGACATAATCTATGGTTACCAATAAATCTTCAATGGCCCAGGGAAGAAGGTCCCATGCCTGGACTTGCTTCTCGATTACTCACTAAATTGCTCTGGCAATCTAAACGATTCATTAGATGGCTGGTATTTGGCGTTTTGAGATTAATAGCTATTTGCACCACTGCTGCTGTCACTGGTGTTGCTTTACAAACCTCAATTCAAACACATAATTTTATTCAAAGTTAGACTAAAGATGCCCATACTATGTGGGCCACTCAGGCACAGATAGATGAAGATATTCAAGAGGAAATATGAGAACTAAACAGCCATCAAATGGGTTGGAGATCAATTAACAGATATACAAAAACAAATGATGCTTAAATGTGATTGGAAATGCACTCAATTTTGTGTTACTCCTGTTCACTTCGATAATGCCTACAACTGGGAACAAGTAAATTTCATTTGCAGAACATACATGATAATGCTTCTCTCATTGTACAATAATTACAAAAAGAAATATTTGAAACCTTTTCTAATAGTCTGCCCTCTTCCACTGATTTGGAAAGTTTAGCTGAACAACTAGCTGATCAATAATCGGGGCTGAACCCATGCGGATGATTTCAAAGCATTACTGACAGCATCAGATCTGGAACTGTAATTTTAGTGATTGTCTTGACAATTATATTTGTCATCTACGATTGCCTTTTTACAAAGATTGTTAAAACTAAACAAACCCTTATTTATGGTCAGAACTCTTTTTACAAATATTATAAATAAATAAGGGGGAATTGTCAGGGAGTGTTTAACAGGAGGATTCCTATGTGCTGTTTCTCACAAGTCCTTTGTTTCTTTTCAAGTGGTGTAAGCAAGCTTCTCCCAGGAACTGGGGTCATTGTGTGAGACGGGCTCGGATCTCCTCTAGTAAACATTCTCTTTACGACAAACCTGCTTAGTCTCTTCCCCCTTTTCGTTGAAATATGGATTGTCTCCTGACCTTGCGACCATTATTAACCCCTGGTTCCCTTGGTAACGGTTACCGTACGTGTGGTTTTCTGATCTTTATCATTGTTGAAAGAAATTTCTTGTACCACAGCCTTTATATACTCACAGAGAAATCATTAAAGTACCTTCGCTCCATCGGAGCTTGGGTCCCCGTGTCCTTCTTTCTTTCTCGCTCTCTTTCTCGCTCCTTGGCTGATTCCTTAGAGCTTAGAGACCCGTCTTGCCACTCTCCTGCCAGGGCTTCTAAGACTCTCTCAAGAAGGCGCCCTGTGCCTTCACTCCCCCTCAAGAGGGCGCCTGATGCCTTCGTGGGAGACGCAAGTCCTGTGCCAAGGACTTAACTGGTTTCCTGCATAAACTAGGGAGTATCAGGCTCTTTCTCTTTCACTCTTATCGTCGTCTCTGGACCAGCAGGTCCCCAGTCCACAAAGGACCCCAACAGATGGTAAGTAAGACCAATGTGCTGAGTAAAGTCTTTGTCACAATCCTTACATCTACAAGGCTTCTCTACAGTATGAATTTGCTTGTGTTTAGTAAAAGTTCCTGAGTGACTGAAAGCTTTCCACATTCTTTACATTGCTAAGGTTTCTCTCCAGTGTGAATTCTCTGATGGCAAGTAAGACCTGTGAGCTGGCTAAAGTCTTCGCCACAATCTTAACATTGAAAAGGCTTCTCTCCAGTATGAACTCTCTGATGGTATATAAGACCTGAGGGATGGCTAAAGTCTTTGCCTCAGTCTTTACATTTATAAGGCTTCTCTCCAGTATGAATTCGCTGGTGTGGAGTAAGATGTGACTTCTGATTAAAGGCTTTTCCGCATTCTTTACATTTATAAGGTTTCTCTCCAGTATGAATTTGCTTGTGTTTAGTAAGAGTTGCATACTGACTGAAAGCTTTTCCACATTCTTTACATTTATAAGGTTTCTCTCCAGTGTGAATTCTCTGATGGCAAGTAAGATCTGTCCGCTGGATAAAGTCTTTGCCACAATCTTTACATTGAAAAGGCTTCTCTCCAGTATGAACTCTCTGATGGTATACAAGATCTGAGAGACGGCTAAAGTCTTTGCCACAATCTTTACATTTATAAGGCTTCTCTCCAGTATGAATTCTCAGATGGTAAGTAAGACCTATGTTCTGGTTAAAGGCTTTGCCACAATCCTTACATTTATAAGGCTTCTCTCCAGTATGAATTCGCTGGTGTTTATTAAGAGTTGTATATCGACTGAAAGCTTTTCCACATTCTTTACATTTACAAGGTTTCTCTCCAGTGTGAATTCTTTGGTGGTATGTAAGACCGGAGAGCCGGCTAAAGTCTTTGTCACAATCTTTACATTTAAAAGGCTTCTCCCCTGTATGGACTCTCTGATGGTTAGTAAGACCTGAGCGCTGGCTAAAGGCTTTGCCACAATCCTTACATTTAAAAGGCTTCTCTCCTGTATGGACTCTCTGATGGTCAGTAAGACCTGAGCGCTGGCTAAAGACTTTGCCACAATCTTTACATTTATAAACCTCTCCAGTATGAATTCTCAGATGGTAAGTAAGACCGATGCTCTGGCTAAAAGCTTTACCACAATCCTTACATTTATAAGGCTTCTCTCCAGTATGAATTCGCTGGTGTTGAGTAACAGTTGAATAGTGACTGAAAGCTTTTCCACATTCTTTACATTTATAAGGTCTCTCTCCAGTGTGAATTCTCTGATGGCAAGTAAGAGCTGCGCGCTGGATAAAGTCTTTGCCACAATCTTTACATTTATAAGGCTTCTCTCCAGTATGAATTCGCTGGTGTTGAGTAAGATGTGACTTCTGACTAAACGCTTTTCTGCATTCTTTACATTTATAAGGCTTCTCTCCAGTATGAATTTGCTTGTGTTTACTAAGAGTTGCATAGACACTAAAAGCTTTTCCACATTCTTTACATTTATAAGGTTTCTCTCCAGTGTGAATTCTCTGATGGCAAGTAAGACCTGAGCGCTGGATAAAGTCTTTGCCACAATCTTTACATTTAAAAGCCTTCTCTCCAGTATGAACTCTCCGATGGTATACAAGGTCTGAGAGCCGGCTAAAGTCTTTGCCACAATCTTTACATTTATAAGGCTTCTCTCCAGTATGAACTCTCTGATGGTATATAAGACTTGAGAGCTGGCTAAAGCCTTTGCCACAATCTTTACATTTATAAGGCTTCTCTCCGGTATGAATTCGCTGGTGTTGAGTAAGATATGACTTCTGATTAAAGGCTTTTCCGCATTCTTTACATTTATAAGGCTTCTCTCCAGTATGAATTTGCTTGTGTTTAGTAAGAGTTCCATTGTGTCGGAAAGCTTTTCCACATTCTTTACATTTATAAGGCTTCTCTCCAGTGTGAATTCTCTGATGGCAAGTAAGATTTGAGAGCCGGCTAAAGTCTTTGCCACAATCTTTACATTTATAAGACTTCTCTCCGGTATGAGTTCGCTGGTGTTGACTAAGATATGACTTCTGATTAAAGGCTTTTCCGCATTCTTTACATTTATAAGGCTTCTCTCCAGTATGAATTTGCTTGTGTTTAGTAAGAGTTGCATTGTGACTGAAAGTTTTTCCACAGTCTTTACATTTATAAGGTTTCTCTCCAGAGTGAACTGTCTGATGGGATATAAGACTTGAGAGCCCGCTAAAGTCTTTCCCACAATCTTTACATTTATAAAGCTGTCCAGTATGAATTCTCAGATGGTAAGTAAGATCTATGCTCTGGCTAAAGGCTTTTCCACAATCCTTACATTTAAAAGGCTTCTCACCAGTATGAATTCGCTGGTGTTTAGTAAGAGTTATATATTGCCTGAAAGCTTTTCCACATTCTTTACATTTATAAGGTTTCTCTCCAGCATGAATTAACTGATGTTCAGTAAAGCCACAGCGCTGGATAAAGTCTTTGCCACATTCATTACATTTATAAGGCTTCTTACCAATATGGATTCGCCGATGTTGACTAAGTTTTGAACTCTGATTAAACATTTTGCCACATTCTGCACATTTGAAAGTTTTCCATCCTGTATGAATTTTCCTATGTCTATGTAGATTGAGTGCATTAGGAAAGACTTTCTCACATTTCTTATACTTGTAGTTTTTCTGTGGATTCTGAATACTCTGCTGTTGAATAAGTTCTGAAGACTGATTAGAAACATATTCTCTACAATTGTAAGTCTTCTCTCCAGCATGTGTACTCTTATTTAGTGGACGACCTGATGTTCGATAAAAGATATTCCTACATTTATTACTTTTAGAATTCTTATCTGAAGATTGAGGTGCCTGATGTTTCATAAGATCAGAGTCTTGTTCAATGTTACATCCAGTTTCATTGCATGAAGAGTTTCTTGCTCCATCATAAATACTCTGGTAACTATTGGGGTTGGAGCTCCTACTTAAGGCCTGACTCGTGTTATTACACCTGAAAAGTTGTTTCATATTATCCTTCTCACGAAATGCATCAAACAATGATGGCTGAATTAAGTCTCTTCCATTATTATCAACATTACACGTTTTGGAATGGAGAGAAACTGTCTTTTGGTGGAAGAATAATGACCCCTTGCTCACAGATCCCTCATATTGATTATATTGTGAGTTTTCCCCATCATTTTTAAACTTCTCCTTTTCAGACGTGGTTGAATGTATGTGTAATTGACGTCTATGTTCAGAGTGGTTTGAATGAGCATTTGGAGTAGAGACTGGATGACCTTCCAGATTTTCCACATCTCCCCTCAGAGAACGTGTATGTTTCAAAACATGATGTAAGTCATCGCTTACAAAGATACACTTCTCCGCAGATGTTGATGACTGAAATGGCTGTTTTCCCCAATTTGACTCACATCGCTCATGTCTTTTGGCAGTCATGTCCACATTATGTGAAACGGTCTCAATTCCTTTATGTCCATAGAAACATCCTCTCAGTCTTTCACATACCCTTGTATATCTCCAGCCTTTGGTTAAATGTTCCTTTCCGAGGTGAGCTCTTTCATATAGTCCTAGGTTTGCTTCTTGGATTAAATTTTCTAACCTTGGATTCTTTGACATCAAACCATGGCTATTGTGAGAAGACACAGCTGAAAGATACCAAATAAAAGTTTTCTCATCTACTGTTCTCAGTGAATATCCTTAAAACTGTAAAGAAAATAGAGACACAAAGATCAAGATGCACGAGGATTAGGCAGACTTGGAGTTCAACACTCTGCACAAATGCATCAAGAATACATCTGCAAATGGAATAGTTCTCACGGAGCCCCCTGTGAACACTAGCAGAGGACCTACAACACCTAAAAGCACAAAAAAAAGACTCTTGCTGAGCCAGGCAGACCGAAGAAGGAAGAAGAAGGAAGAGGAGAGGAAGTGGGATGGGACCTGCAACCCTGGGGACATCTGAAGACGGAAGAGGCCTCCGCCTCCAGGGAAGCCCGTCACTGGGGCGGGATGGGAGCTCAGGTGGGGTAGAAGTGGAGCCTCATTCTCTGTGGGAAGAGAACATGGCAGCCAGCCTGTGGCAGCAGCACAGAGTGAGACCTGCACACAGGGTACTGACCCCAGCCCTGCCCGCCCAGCCTGAGAGGGTGTCCACCCCTGCAGACAAGGGCTGGGTGCTGGAATGTGGGGTCTGGAGAGCAGACCCAGGCAGAGGACTGCTGTGGGCTCTGAGGAGACATCCTGAGGGGACGGGAGTGAGGGAGGAGCTCTACACATGGGAATGCATGTGGAGGAAGCCTGAACCTCCATAGCGCAGAGCGCCATTGGTGAGTGATGCCCAAAGAAGAAGCCCATTGCAGCCTCTCTCCCCCTGTGCTGGCCCCTCCTCCCTGGCACTAGGGAATAGGGTGGGCTCTATTGAGCCCCAGGCACGGCCTCCCCCCATGCACCTCCTCCACCATCAGCAGACTCCTGTGGGTGGGCCACATGCACAGATGGAGCTAAAAGCACAGCTAGCTCCAGCGTTAAGGAAGAAAAGCTGAAGTCTCTCCTCGCAGCTGCTCTAACCATGCTTTTACACCCACAACCAGCTTTGTCAACTCAGCCCCTACAGAGCATCTGAAGGACAAGGAGGGCTCCCCCAGTCACAGCAGGTGTAGCTTTAACAGCTGTAGACTTTGTGGGCTCGTACACAAGGGGGTGTGTCCAGGCCGGAGTCTGAGCTGCCCCCACAGCACCACAGCACCTGGCCGAATTCAGAGAATCTACGCTGGTGACCTGGTGAAAACATCTGAGAGACCCCAGCGCCATGTGCTGTCATACCCATGATTGAGGGGGGGTCAAGGGCAGTGCCAGCACGGGGTGACACGAGAGCTCGCACAAGGCATGAAGGGGACACACAGAGCACACCCCGAGGTGAACATCCCCAGAGGAGCAATCCTCAGTGGCTCCTCTCCCAGTGGGTGTGCTCCAATCACACCTGCCTCGACCACAGATCAGAATCACAGCGAAGAAACAGATCTAGGGGCTTCTACTCCACCAACCAGGGAGCAGATCCCACCATAGACAAGACGGTGCCAGTCACAGAGCCAAGGGGAAGCTCCTGTCAATATCAGGGCAGGCTCGGGTCGCAGCAATCAGGTGCCCAGCAAGGGGATAAGGGCACAAAGCTCAGGACCAAACTGACCCCCTAAGGGGCAGGCACAAGAAACAAGAGGAACTTGGATCCTGAAGCCTTCAGGGCAGAGACCACAAACACAGAGAATGTAATAAAACGAGAGGACAAAGAGTATGGTGCACGGAAGGGGCAAAATAATGAGCTACAAGCACCACTAACGGAAGCTGAGACACGCAGTCTAATGATTACCTTTTGCCCTAAGTCATCTTAAATGGAGACACCAAACATTTTCAGAAATACTAGGTGCCTTCAAATTCTTTAATCCACTTCTTACCCCGTGCGTTTTTATTGGAACACATTCTGTTAGATGTTTGTATCTAAAAATCATAAATGATATTGACATGCAACTAATTAGAAACTGAGGGCCATCGGAAACTGATAACAAATGAGATAAATTAATAAAGTCTGGGGAAGCTGATAATAAACAAGATAAATTAATAAAGTCTTAAGCATTAAATAAGAAGTGAGATTTTTAAAAAGATGTTGGGAACACACAGAACTCTACTCAGTGCCCTGTGGAGACCTAAATGGAAGGAAATCTGAAAAAGAGTGGCTATTTATACATACACTGTATTCTCTTTTCTGTACGAGAGTACAACATTGTAAAACAGCTACAGTCCAACAAGGATTTAAAGGACTTAAAAGGACTTCTTTATATGATCTAAAATGTTAATAGTTTGAAACAACCATTAGAAATATGGTGGAAATGTTCTAAGCTATTATGCCAATTTATTTTAAAAATCTTTGAGTTAATTGAATACATTAGAAGTATTTTACCATTGAGGAATTGCAGCAAATACACTTCAGATATTTAAAATGAGTTCACATAAAGAAAAGTGAGACACTGAAGTAACCCTGAGATTTGCATTTTCTCATTTTATGGAGGTTTTGCTTTATATACAGAAATGACTTGAGTTTAAAATTTATGAGGTCATATTTGTAGCTTCCAGTGTTTTAGAAATTATAAATCAGAAAAATAAATTCTGTCCCCATTATTCCTAGAGTTTTGGCAGTTTGTCTGCAACTCCACTCACACACTTCCGTCTAGAGGTAGAAACAAACTTGAAAAAGAAGGTCCTATATTTACTCATCAATGGGCACAGTTTTCCTAGGGCCCCCAAGAAATGAAACAGCAGCCAACTCATGCAAGTTATCACAGCCAAGAAGAGAATTTGAATTCTCACTGTGAATGAGAAAAGTAGTCATGGAGCTGAATTCATGAATGATTGAGAGGCAGAATAAGCCAGGCAATGTCCGTCTATAACAGCAAAAGAAATTAACCCAGAGTTCTCCAAAATCATTTCCACTGAAGCACATCTTCCCAAGCCACATGACAAAGGATGACTTCCTCACTGCTCCTTGGCCCTCTCACTGAGTCATCGGCTCCATCCATTCACACCTACCTGGGTATGTGGCTGTTGTGTCCATTCTCCTTACATCCCAGGGATTCTTCATTTGCTCCAAAAAGGCGACCAGGTCTGGCTTAGAGACCACAAGACCTGTTCATCAGAGAAAGGAATATTTGTTTTGCCAGAGATTCATCACTTTCCAATCCAATATGTATTTGGGTGAGAAGAGAACACACGGTGAATGTTAATACAGCCTAGAGAATGATTTCCCCAAACACTTGATTGAAAGCACCCTTACAACACTAACAAACACATAAAAATCCGGTCCCGAGATTCTGGTCAAGTACTGCAAGGCAAAAGTAAGTAGTGTAAATGTGATTTTCAGAGGAAGGTGTCACCATTTAATACCATGGAACTGATAGAATCACAGTCACGCTAGAGTGAAGGAGGCAGATGACATCAAGGAAGGAAAAGGTTAGAATCACACAGAATCACCACGAAGGCTTTCTCTCTAAACGCACAGATACCCATTTCCTGCTAGAAAGCAGGGATCTGAAGCTATTGTGGCAAGCAGAAAACTCCAGGAGACATTCTAGAAGTGCAGGAACCAAACCCAGTGGTGGATAAGGGATTCTGGAAGGCAGTTGTCCTCACCTAAGGAGGCCAGGTTCCAGTAGTTCTCTAACACCACGTCCCTGTACAATTCCCGCTGACCGAGGTCCAGGCACTCCCACTCCTCTTGGGTGAAGTCTATGGTCACGTCCTGGAACATCAACCGTCCCTGAAATACAAAGTACAGATGCCGTGTACTTTGGGGTCACAGAGTCAGACACGACTGATGACTGACTGACTGACTGTCACATGGCCAAGCGAAGACTTCCTAACGTGACCCTAAATGAAAACAGCAATTTCCGTGAACTGATTTTGAGTGTAGTCCCCGATATCACACAGTAACATTTTCTACCGTATTTTTAACCCCAAGAAAAGAGGATATGATTCACAAGAGCCTATTCTGATGTGGAAGAGAAATTATAATGTAATCAGATCAACACTGGCATATTTATTTTTGAGCGTTGTACTCGTGTGACCCAGAATATATTGTCTACCAAAAAACAGGAAGCATTTTTAAAAAGCAGATTCTGATCCAAGAGTTCTGGAGTGAAGAAAATGTGCCCCATTTTTACCAAGCTTATTTGAACTAGTAACGTTGCAAATTCCGCTTCACGTATGACCATTCTGAACAGCAACGAAGTAGAATAGTAGGTAAGAATTCATACTTAAGTCTGTACTTTAAGTCTTTTACAAGTCTTATAGGATAGTAAACTTGGCACCAAGAATCATTTTAACTATTTAGTATATACTGTATATCTTTCTGACAGTTTTTACAGAATCTGGAATGTGCAACAGAAATAACAGCTCCTCTGTCCTTAGGATTCTCCAGGCAAGAATACTAGAGTGGGTAGCTATTCCCTTCTCCAGGAAATCTTGAAAAAAAAAAGAAAAAAGCAACCAAATCATGTTAACAGGTTTATAGACACAGACATACACTAAAATGGGACTATATACTTATTAATAGTTAACAGAGAAAAGTTGTCATGTCAATAACATAACAGATGGTTTAACTTATTAAAATGTACATAAATATGAGGATGATGTTATTTTTATTTCTTTAAATAAACTAGGATACAGACATACACAATGATGTAAAATAGAGCTCTGGTTCTGAATTTTTTAATTTCCTGAAAATCTGTATCATTTGCAAAGAGCTATAGTTCAAATTTTAAAACAGTTGAACATAGATTAACACTAAGAAGATTCTTAGAAACATTTTGAAAAATACAAAAATGTGATGAGACTCTGTGATGTGAGCATGGAGTGTACCTGGGAACGATCAGACCTGTGCTCGAGTGACCAAAACTCCCACTTCCCAAACCCAGCATCTCTACTAAACACAGTCATCTTCCAAAGCAAAGAGAAACCAAGAGCATATGGGGTTCCCCCATTAACTGTGATAGTTTAGGCACATCCCTCACTTTTTCTTTCCAAGACACTTGTTAAAGACAAAAGGAAAATACATGAGCTCCGTGACATGGGAATCTCACAGAAGTACCTAAACCAGTGAACATCAGAGTCATGGGGTTAGAAGTACATGGAAGAATGCATTAACACTGCACGGGTATTTTGGCAATATTACAGAAACCAGGATCTGAATCTATCATTTAAAAATGTTAGTTTTAAGCAAATTTCACTTCATATATACCTCCTCTGACATGTGGCCTAATACCACATTTAATTAGTAAGTCTTTCTTATCGACACAGAGGAAGAGGATAGTCCCAACTACATTTTTTTATTTCTGAACATATTCTGAAAAATTCTGGACCACCGAGTTCAGTCTATTTCCAAAGGCATTGCCTTTTGCTCCTGTTCTAAAGACCTGAAGTTGCATCCAGATATAAACTCACCGTGGCGTCTCCCCTACCGCCCGAGGATCGCAACACAGAACAACGTCCACTGCGAATCCCTCACACCAGTGCCTCCCCGTCTTGCTCTTTCACAAAGCAAATATGTTCAACATCGAAACTGACTAATTCAAGGTGAGAATTCATCACGCTCTATAGAAAGCCAGGATACAGACATTGGATAATGGGCTCTGGGACATCAGGAAGAAACCGTCTAAAGAGCCAGTCTTCTTATAGAAGAAAAACTGGCGAAAATAAGCAGTTGGCAACAAACTCCCTAGGGAGAAAAATTAGAAGCAGAGAATTGAAGGTTTGCAGATTTTCAGTCCAGGCATTTCAGGCGGAAAAGCAGACACAGCCCCAGACTTGGGACAGGACATTTACCTGAGAAGCTGCCATTTCCTCCTCTTCTTCCTCCAGCTCTGCGTCTCCTCTGGGGGTATTTTGTCACAAACTCACATCTGGGTGTTAAGAAAATAACTTTAAAGGCATCCACACAACTCTTGAATCTGCAAGTGCTCCAATGATTGAGAAAAAATAGTTTTCTTGTTTCTCTTTGCCTTTTTCAGAGCTCCGTTTTTACTTCCTTGGTTCCTGATCTGCAGCGGATAATCAAGACTAACCTGATATGCTAATCACATGCTGTGTTTGGTGCTTACTTTCCTGCGTTCTCTTTGCAGACCACCCCTGCTAGTTCTTCTCCTTTCCTTTTGCATTACGGAGTGCAGGCCACAGAACAATTCGCAAGAGATAACGGACAGAACTACCAGGTTACCTGACCCAGTCTGTGAGGGTTTTTGAAACAATTTAAGAGGAAGACCCAGATCCATGAACCAAGAGCTGCAGCCTCACACTCAGCATTCCTGAGACCTCAGGAAGGGAGGATTTAGGGCGGGAACTTCTAGAAACAAAGAATGTCAGCCTGATTGATTGGGGAGGGGCTCCTTCTAGGAAGGGTGTGGCGCTCCAAGGCCTGGTACCTGTGACCTTTAGGGAGGGGAGATGGGGAGTGACTGCTTGGTGGGAATCACCTGGGGCCTTGGGTTGCTGGAAGGCTTTGCTCTCCAAATTCTTCCCAAAGATACCTTGCCTGCTGCAAGCTAAGTCGTTCAGTCCTGTCCAGCCCTGCGAATCCATGGAGTGTAGCCCCATTAGCATCTCTGCCCATGGGAAATCTCCAGGCAAGAATACTGGAGTGGGTTGCCATGCCCTCCTCTAGGGGATATTCCCAACCCAGGGATGGAACCTGCATCTTTACCACCATCACCACCAGGGGAGTCCCATGATGCCTTGAGTACTTAATTTTCACTCCTCTCTGTAGCCTGGGGACACAGCTTTTCACAAAATGATTTGCATTGTGACCACCTGCCTGCAGGAGCCTGAAGGTATTTCCATCACAGCTTTCTTTGAAAATAAACCAGGGGCAGCAGAGAACACTGGATTAAAAATGTGTGTGCCTAGACGCTTAGTCATCTCTGACTCTCTGTGACCCTTTGTACTGTATTCCACCAGGCCTCTCTGTCCAAGCGAATTCCCAGGCAAGAATACTTAAGTGGGGTGCCATTTCCTCCTCCAGGGGATCTTCCCAACCCATGTCTTTTGGGCCTCCTGCATTGGCCAGCGGATTCTTTAGTACTATTGCCACCTGGGAAGCACAAAAGTGTGTATGGGAATGGACAAACGCCTGTGAAAATGATGCCCTAAATGCATATCTGATGAACAACAAAGGAAATAATGATCTGTGTTAAGTATTAAGTGATATAACGCTCAGCTGCAAAACAAATGTGAGCTCAAAGTTGAGAATTAGGTTTTATTTGGTGGGAATGTTAGGTCTTGAGCCCGGAAGACAGTATGTCAGTTGATCTTGAGACAGCTGACTCTGAGGAGTCAGGGGAGGAGACAAACTATGTACAAGCTTGCAGCAAGGGGCAGGTAATCTGATCATTAAGTTCAGTTCAGTTCAGTCGCTCAGTCGTGTCCGACTCTTAGTGACCCCATGAACCAAAACACAAAAGGCCTCCCTGTCCATCACCAACTCCCGGAGTTCACTCAAACTCATGTCCATCGAGTCGGTGATGCCATCCTGCCATCTCATTCTGTCGTCCCCGTCTCCTCCCACCCAGAATCGCTCCCAGCATCAGAGTCTTCCAGAGAGTCTACTCGTTGTATGAGGTGGCCAAAGTATTGGAGTTTCAGCTTTAGCATAAGTCCTTCCAATGAACACCCAGGACTGATCTCTAGAATGGACCGGTTGGATCTCCTTGCAGTCCAAGGGACTCTCAACAGTCTTCCCCAGCACCACATTTCAAAAGCATCAATTCTTCGGCGATCACCTTTCTTCACAGTATAACTCTCACATCCATACATGACCACAGGAAAAACCATAGTCTTGACTAGACGGACCTTGGTTGGCAAAGTAATGTCTCTGCTTTTTAATATGCTATCTAGGTTGGTCATAACTTTCCTTCCAAGGAGTAAGCGTCTTTTAATTTCATGGCTGCAATCACCATCCGCAGTGATTTTGGAGCCCAAAAAAAATAAAGTCTGACACGGTTTCCACTGTTTCCCCATCTATTCCCCAAGTACTGATGGGACCAGATGCCATGATCTTTGTTTTCTGAATGTTGAGCTTCAAGCCAACCTTTTCACTCTCCTCTTTTACTTTCATCAACAGGCCTTTGAGTTCCTCTTCACTCTGATTATTAAAGGTTACAATAATTAAGAAAAAGATCCCTCACATGAAGAGATTTAGTGATCTTCTCTGTATGGTAAGATGCAAGTGTCCACGCTTATTGAAATAATTTCTTTCACAGGCATCTAGATATCCAGAAGTAATCCTGCTTCCTCGATTGTTTACATCCTAATTCCTTGTTTTCTATAAGGGATGGTAGATGAGGCAGCTGGACTCCTCTCACACAGCCCCCCATCCCTCCCCCTGGAAGTTAAGGAGTAGGAAATAGCCAATACCTTCTGAATAGCTGGCTTTGTTTCACCTGGGCTCAGAGACTTGCATTTACAAAAGGCTTTTTAGTAGTAGGGCTTTCCTAGTGGCTCACTTGGTAAAGAATCTGCCTGCACTGCAGGTAAAGGGAAAGTGAAGTCGCTCAGTCGTGTCCGCTCTTTGCGACCCCGTGGACTGTAGCCCACCAGGCTCCTCCATCCATGGGATTCTCCAGGCAAGAATACTGGAGTGGGTTGCCATTGCAGGGAACCGGGGTTCAATTCCTGGGTCAGGAAGATCCCTTGGAGAAGGGAATGACAACCCATTCCAGTATTCTTGCCTGGAGTGAAGAAGGAATTCATAGGGCCTGGAGTCCACCTTAGGCCTGTTCATGCTGATCATGCGCGGTCACCTTTCCAATGGACTCTGAACTCGGTGTTTAGTGCCTATGAAAACGACAACAGACGGATAAGACCCTGTCCAGACAGGGGAACCTCGGAGCTCGTAACTAGATTACTCATCGCTTAAGAGAAAACATACACTAATCACCCCTTCCTCCAGACAGGCCATAAATTGTTCTGTATCTATCAGAGTGTAACCTCGGGCTTATTGATTATTGGCTAACTGTTTGCCTGTTTGAGCACATGAGCAATGAGCACACAGCACGTGAATAATGCAGTTACTGGGATTGTATCTTCCTTGGTTTATGTAAGTCTCAAGGAATTTGGAGTGGTGGGTTCAGACACGTACACAGGGGGTATAAAAGATTTTCACAAATGCTGGTCGGGGTCCTTGGCTAAGAGGAGACTCTGCCTTGGGCCTGCCGGTGTCATAAACTGCACTTCACTATCCGCATTGTCCATCTGAGTGAGTTTGCTTCCCGGAATGCGTGGCTACAACAGGAGAATCCCATGGACAGAGGAGCCTAGCGGGCTACAGTCCATGGGGTTGCAAAGAGTGGGACAGGATTGTGCAACCAACTGTCACTTTCTTTAGTGGTAGAGTCAAGATTTCCTTGACAAACGTCAACAATCTCAGATATGCAGATGATACCACTCTAATGGAAGAAAGCAAAGAGGAACTAAAGAAGCTCTTGATAGGGGTGCAAGAAGAAAGTGAAAAAGCTGGCTTAAAACTCAACATTCAGAAAAACTAAGATCGTGGCATCCAGTCCCATCATATCATGGCAAATAGATGGGGGAAAGTGAAACAGTGACAGTATTACTTTCGTGGGGCTCCGACATCACTGTGGATGGTTACTGAAGCCATGACATTAAAAGACACTTGCTCCTTGGAAGAAAAGCTATGAAAATCCTAGACAGCATATTAAAAAGCAGAGACATCACTTTGCCAAAAGCTATGGGTTTTCTCCTGGTCATGTATGGATGAAACAGTGAGACCATAAGTAAGGCTGAGCACCAAAGAATGGATGTTTTCTAATTGTGGTGCTGGAGGAGACTTCTGAGAGTCCCTTGGGCTTCAAGGAGAGCAAACCAGTCAATCTTAAAGGAAATCATCCCTGAATATTCATTGGAAGGACTCATCCTGAGGCTGAAGGTCCAACACCTTGGCCATCTAACAATGAGCCAACTCACTGGAAAACACTCTGATTCTAGTGTTGAGTAGAAAGAGGACCAACTTGAGATCTGCAAGTTAACTTTTATTTGGGGCAAAATGTTTCCATTGTTTCCCCATCTATTTGCCATGAAGTGATGGGACTAGATGCCATGATTTTAGGTTTCTCAATGTTGAGCTTTAAGCCAACTTTTTCAGTTTTCTCTTTCACTTTCATCAGGAGGCTCTTTAGTTCTTTTTCACTTTCTTCTTGCTGAAGCTGAAACTCCAATGTTTCGGCCACCTGATGCAAAGAAAGGATTCACTGGAAAAGACCCTGATACTGGGCAACATTGAAGGCACGATGAGATGGTTGAATGGCATCACCAACTCAATGGATATGAGCGTGAGGACGCTCTACGAGTTGGTGATGGACAGGAAAGCCTGGGGTGCTGCGGTCCATGGGTTGCAAAGAGTGGGACACGACTAAGCGACTGGACTGAATTGGGGCAAAATGAGGACTTCAGCCTGGGAGGCAGAATTTCATATAACTCTGAGGGACTGCTCCAAAGTGGCAGTAGGGGAAGGTCAATGTATAAGGTTTTGGTGAACGGGGAGTTCAATGCCATTAAGCACTCATTTTACAAAAGGTTTGTTGCTAATCATGAGGATCTGATGTAACCATGAAAGGATTTAATGCTTCTCTAGACAATCATGACATCTGGTCCCATCACTTCATGGGAAATAGATGGGGAAACAGTGGAAACAGTGTCAGACTTTATTTTTTGGGGCTCCAAAATCACTGCACATGCTGATTGCAGCCATGAAATTAAAAGACGCTTACTCCTTGGAAGGAAAGTTATGACCAACCTAGATAGCATATTAAAAAGCAGAGACATTCGTTTCCCATCCAAGCTCTGTCCATTCAAGGCTATGGTTTTTCCAGTGGTCATGTATGGATGTAGGAGTTGGACTGTGAAGAAAGCTGATCGCCGAAGAATTTATGCTTTTGAACTGTGGTGTTGGAGAAGACTCTTGAGAGTCCCTTGGACTGCAAGGAGATCCAACCAGTCCATTCTAAAGGAGATCAATCCTGGGTGTTCATTGGAAGGACTGATGCTAAAGCTGAAACTCCAGTACTTTGGCCACCTCATGCGAGGAGTTGACTCACTGGAAAAGAGTCTGATGCTGGGAGGCATTGGGGGTGGGAGGAGACGGGGATGACAGAGAATGAGATGGCTGGATGGCATCACCGTCTTGATGGACATGAGTTTGAGCGAACTCGGGGAGTTGGTGATGGACAGAGAGGCCTGGCTTGCTGTGATTCATGGGGTCTTAAAGAGTCGGACACGACTGAGCGACTGAACTGAACTGAGACAAGATAGAGTGCCTGATGAACTATGGACGGAGGTTCGTGACATTGTACAGGAGACAGGGATCAAGACCATCCCCATGGAAAAGAAATGCAAAAAAGCAAAATGGCTATCTGGGGAGGCGTTACAAACAGCGAGAAAAGCAAAGGAGAAAAGGGAAGATGTAAGCATCTGAATGCACAGTTACAAAGAATAGCAAGGAGAGATAAGAAAGCCTTCCTCAGCGATCAATGCAAAGAAATAGAGGAAAACAACAGAATAGGAAAGACTAGAGATCTCTTCAAAAAATCAGAGATACCAAGGAACATTTCATGCAAAGATGGGCTCGATAAAGGACAGAAATGGTATGGACCTAACAGAAGCAGAAGATATTAAGAAGAGGTGGCAAGAATACACAAAACTGTACAAAAAATATCTTCACGACCAAGATAATCACGATGGTGTGATCACTCACCTAGAGCCAGACATCCTGGAATGTGAAGTCAAGTGGACCTTAGAAAGAATCACTACAAACAAAGCTAGTGAGGTGATGGAATTCCAGTTGAGCTATTCCAAATCCTGAAAGATGATGCTGTGAAAGTGCTGCACTCAATATGCCAGGACATTTGGAAAACTCAGCAGTGGCCACAGGAATGGAAAAGGTCAGTTTTCATTCCAATCCCAAAGAAAGGCAATGCCAAGGGATGCTCAAACTACTGCACAATTGCACTCATCTCATATGCTAGTCGGAGAAGGCAATGGCAAACCACTCCAGTACTATTGCCTAGAAAATCCCATGGATGGAGCAGCCTGGTAGGCTGTAGTCCATGGGGTCGCTAAGGGTCGGACACGACTGAGCGACTTCACTTCCACTTTTTACTTTCACACATTGGAGAAGGAAATGGCAACCCACTTCAGTGTTCTTGCCTGGAGAATCCCAGGGACGGGGGAGCCTGGTGGGCTTCCGTCTATGGGGTCACACAGAGTCGGACACGACTGAAGTGACTTAGCAGCAGCAGCAGCAGCAGCATATGCTAGTAAAGTGATGCTCAAAATTCTCCAAGTCAAGTTTCAGCAATACGTGAACTGTGAACTTCCACATGTTCAAGCTGGTTTTAGAAAAGGCAGAGGAAACAGAGATCATGTTGCAAACATCTGCCGGATTGTCAAAAAAGCAAGAGAGTTCCAGAAAACATCGATTTGTGCTTTACTGACTGTGCCAAAACCTTTGAATGTGTGGCTTACAATAAACTGTGGCAAATTCTGAAACAGATGGGAATACCATACCATTTAACATGCCTCTTGAGAAACCTGTATGCAGGTCAGGAAGCAAGTTAGAACTGGACATGGAACAACAGACTGGTTTCAAAGAGGAAAAGGAGTACGTCAAGGCTGTATATTGTCACCCTGCTCATTTAACTTATATGCAGAGTACATCATGAGGAACGCAGGGCTGGAAGAAGCACAAGCTGGAGTCAAGATTGCTGGGGAAAATATCAATAACCTCAGCTATGCAGATGATACCACCCTTATGACATAAAGTGAAGAGGAACTAAAAAGCCTCTCGATGAAAGTGAAAAAGCAGAGTGAAAAAGTTGGCTTAAAGCTCAATATTCCGAAAACTAAGACCATGGCATCTGGTCTTATCACTTCATGGCAAATAGATGGGGAAACAGTGCAAACTGTGTCAGACTTTATTTTTTTGGGCTCCAAATCACTGCACATGCCGATTGCAGCCATGAAATTAAAAGACGCTTACTCCTTGGAAGGAAGTTATGACCAACCTTGATAGCATATTAAAAAGCAGAGAAATTCCTTTCCCAACCAAGGTCTGTCAAGTCAAGGCTATGGTTTTTCCAGTGGTCATATATGGATGTGATAGTTGGACTGTGAAGAAAGCTGATCGCCAAAGAATTGATGCTTTTGAACTGTGGTGTTGGAGAAGACTGTTGAGAGTCCCTTGGACCGCAAGGAGATCCAACCGGTCCATTCTAAAGGAGATCAGTCCTGGGTGTTCACTGGAAGGTCTGATGCTAAAGCTGAAACTCCAGTTCTTCGGCCACCTCACGGGAAGAGTTGACTCACTGGAGAAGACTCTGATGCTGGGAGGGATTGGGGGTAGGAGGAGAAGGGGACGACAGAGAATGAGATGACTGGATGGCATCACCAACTCGATGGGCATGAGATTGAGTGAACTTCGGGAGTTGGTGATGGACAGAGAGGCCTGGTGTGCTGTGATTCATGGGGTCGCGGAGAATCGGACACGACTGAGAGACTGAACTGAACTGTGGACCCTTAATTAAAATACAGACTACAATCATAGGGAAAGACTTATTTTTCCGATATAATAATATGAAAATTGTGCCTACTATGGTTTACACTACAGAGGTTAGCAAACACTTAGCAAACACACTAATTACATGCCATTTCTAGGAAGGGTTTACCATACATTTCTATGTTATCACAGAAGATGTATTTCAATATTGTCAACTAATATTCATGACTTGTGTTGATGTTATAATGATACAACAATATTTTAGCGAACTGTCATTGTGTTATCTTCACAAATTAAGTCTTATAACTATTGAAAATTTAGAACCAACCTCTGTTGTACTTTAATACATGCAAAGAGTCCATGACCACTTACATCACGGTGACCTCTTGGGATATATGACATCAATGACAAACACCTGCATTAGGATGTTCATTGTACATTTTACATTCCGGTTCCATTGTGTAATGGAGAATAGATAGAAATGGTTGTAACACAATATAGAAGGGTTTCTCTTATCTCTCAAGTACAAACCATAAAAAAAAAATCTACGTTTGCATACACACTAAAAATGAAGCACCATAGGGATTTCATTGTTGAATTACATTCATTCTCAAATAATCTCAAATCATGTCATTATAAACAGGATGCATTGCTAATAATTGTAACTTTCTAACTATCAACCCTTCATCCTGTGACCCCGACTAACATATTCACGTTGTATGTGTTTTAACTATGCATTGCTCTCCATAATAATTCTCCTTCAGAGGAAGTTCAGAAAACAGGACTGACGAAATCCTTGCTAGTTTTTAGTCTCTGGTATGTATTTAGATTTGTGTTTTGATGAAATACTTTTGTAAATGTTTGTCACATTATTTCCATATGTTTCTTGTATAAACTCTCATGCTTTCTGATGTGTATTTAGGACAAACCTTGTTTCATCACTTGTTTCTTTACTAGGTGCCGGGGTCCCGCCTAGGCAGAGTCCAGGGATACCCTCAGGATGAACGGCGTCGGCGAAGAAAAGAAAGAGAGTCGAGGCTTGGTTGGGTGCAGAATAGTTCAGTTCAGTTCAGTCGCTCAGTCGTGTCCGACTCTCCGCGACCCCATGAATCACAGCACGCCAGGCCTCCCTGTCCATCACCAACTCCCGGAGTTCACTCAAACTCATGTCCATAGACTCGGTGATGCCATCCAGCCATCTCATTCTCTGTTGTCCCCTTCTCCTCCCACCCCCAACCTTTCCCAGCATCAGAGTCTTTTCCAGTGAGTCAACTCGTAGCATAAGGTGGCCAAAGTATTGGAGTTTCAGCTTTAGCATCAGTCCTTCCAATGAACACCCAGGATTGATCTCCTTTAGAATGGACTGGTTGGATCTCCTTGCAGTCCAAGGGATTCTCAAGAGTCTTCTCCAGCACCACAGTTCAAAAGCATCAATTCTTCGGCACTCAGCTTTCTTCACAGTCCAACTCTCACATCTGTACATGACCACTGGAAAAACCATAGCCTTGACTAGACGGACTTTGGTTGGCAAAGTAATGTCTCTCGTTTTTAATAGACTATCTAGGTTGGTCATAACTTTCTTTCGAAGGAGTAAGCGTCTTTTAATTTCATGGCTGATATCGCCATGTGCAGTGATTTTGGAGCCCCCCAAAATAAAGTCTGACACTGTTTCCACTGTTTTTCCATCTATTTCCCATAAAGTTATGGGACCAGATGCCATCATCTTCATTTTCTGAATGTTGAGCTTCAAGCCAACCTTTTCACTCTCCTCTTTCACTTTCATCAAGAGGCTTTTTTCCTCTTCACTTTCTGCCATAAGGGTGGTGTCATCTGCATATCTGAGGTTATTGATATTTCTCCCAGCAACCGTGATTCCAGCTCATGCTTCTTCCAACCCAGCGTTCCTCATGATGTACTCTGCATATAAGTTAAATAAGCAGGGTGACAATATACAGCCTTGATGTACTCCTTTTCCCCTTTGGAACCAGTCTGTTGTTCCATGTACAGTTCTGACTCTTGCTACCTGACCTGCATACAGGTTTCTCAAGAAGCAGGTCAGGTGGTATGGTATTCCCATCTCTTTCAGAATGTTTCACGGTTTATTGTGATCCACACTGTCAAAGATTTTGGCATAGTCAATGAAGCAGAAAGAGATGGTTTTCTGGAACTCTCTTGCTTTCTCCATGATCCAGCGGATGTTGGCAATTTGATCTCTGGTGCCTCTGCCTTTTCTAAAACCTGCTTGCACATCTGGGAGTTCAGGGTTCACATATTGCTGAAGCCTGGCTTGGAGAATTTTGAGCATGACGTTACTAGCGTGGGAGATGAGTGCAATTGTGCGGTACTTTGAGCATTCTTTGGCATTGCCTTTCTTTGGGATTGGGATGAAGACTGACCTTTTCCAGTCCTGTGGCCACTGCTGAGTTTTCCAAATTTGCTGGCATATTGAGTGCAGCACTTTCACAGCATCATCTCTCAGGATTTGAAATAGCTCAACTGGAATTCCATCACCTCCACTAGCTTTGTTCGTAGTGATGCTTTCTAAGGCCCACTTGACTTTACATTCCAAGATGTCTGGCTCTAGGTCAGTGATCACGTTATCATGACTATCTTGGTCGTGAAGATCTTTTTTGTACACTTCTTCTGTGTATTCTTGCCACCTCTTCTTAATATCTTCTGCTTCTGTTAGGTCCACACCATTTCTGTCCTTTATCGAGCCCATCTTTGCATTAAATGTTTGCCTGATGGAGTAGCCATCATGGTCAACAAAAGAGTCTGAAATGCAGTACTTGGATGCAATCTTACAAACGACAGAATTATTTCTGTTCATTTCCAAGGCAAACCATTCACTATTACACTATGCCCCAACCAGTAACTCTGAGGAAGCCAAAGTTGAACGGTTCTATGAAGACCTACAAGACCTTTTAGAACTAACACCCAAAAAAGATGTCCTTTTCATTATAGGCGACTGGAATGCAAAAGTAGGAAGTCAAGAAACACCTGGAGTAACAGGCAAATTTGGCCTTGGAGCACGGAATGAAGCAGGGCAAAGGCTAATAGAGGTTTGCCAAGAGAACGCACTGCTCATAGCAAACACCCTCTTCCAACAACACAAGAGAAGACTCTACACATGGACATCACCAGATGGTCAACACCGAAATCAGACTGATTATATTATTTGCAGCCAAAGATGGAGTAGCTGTATACACTTAGCAAAAACAAGACCAGGAGCTGACTGTGGTTCAGATCATGAACTCCTTATTGCCAAATTGAGACTTAAATTGAAGAAAGCAGGGAAAACCACTAGAGCATTCAGATATGACCTAAATCAAATCCCTTATGATTATACAGTGGAAGTGAGAAATAGATTTAAGGGACTAGATCTAATAGATAGAGTGCCTGATGAACTCTGGACAGAGGTTCGTGACATTGTACAGGACACAGGGACCAAGACCATCCCCATGGAAAAGAAATGCAAAAAAGCGAAATGGCTGTCTGAGGAGGCCTTACAAATAGCTGTGAAAAGAAGAGAAGTGAAAAGCAAAGGAGAAAAGGAAAGATATAAGCATCTGAATGCAGAGTTCCAAAGAATAGCAAGGAGAGACAAGAAAGCCTTCCTCAGTGATCAATGCAAAGAAATAGAGGAAAATAGCAGAATAGGAAAAACGAGATCTCTTCAAGAAAATTAGAGATTCCAAGGGAACATTTCATGCAGAATCAGCACTAGTTTATTTTCTACATCAGTGCTTATATACTCTAAAAACAATAATTCTACGGAGGAGGGAATGTCTTGATAAGATTATAGCATGGGATCTGATTTTGGGCTCTACCCCCAAACATCTGCAGAGACAATTTTCCACACTAATACTATATGTTTACTTATTCTCATATCTACCTTATCTCGATGTTTACTTTCTAGTGTAACCCAGGCACACCATAGACAGGGGGCAGGGAGACACAGCAGCAAGCACTGGTGTGTGACCCTGAGGGCCAAGGGTCTCATGAGCTCACTCCAGATCTCACCCGAAGGGGCCCTTCTAAACTCCTGAAGGGCTCTGTATTTACTTTTGCTTGTGGAGTGTCTAGGCCTGTTGTTAGCAGACTTAGTTTTATGCCGGGGGTGCTTTGTGCAGTCGTGAGCATTCCAAATTCTAAATTGACATTTACAGCCCCAACGGGGCCAGAAGGGGTAGGATGTTCTGTGTAAAAATATTTCCCTCATCCCTGGCCTGCTTATAGGGACCCATGCACCCACAGGGACTGTATCGCTGCCGTGCAAAGGTTTCAAGGGGGATATCTGAGCAGCAGTCAGAAGAATTCTTAGAAAGCATAGAAGACTACCAAGCATCAGAAGAAGAAAAGATGGAGGCCCGGGAGTAGATGATGGGGCGGCCCAGAGAAATCCCCGAAGGTCTGGACAGCCTTGCGTGCCAGCTCCTCCAGCCAAGACCTTGTCATGGACGGGGTCTCTCATGCCGGCTCCCAACAACTAGGGCTTCTCTCCAGTGTGTGCTCTCAGGTGTTGAGTGAGATCACTGCTCTGACTAAAGGCTTTGCCACGTTGCTTACTTTTGTAAGGTTTCTCTCCATATGAATTGGCTGATGTTTAGAAAAATTTGAACTCCGGCTAAGGCTTTGCCACATTGTTTGCATTTGCATGGTTTCTCCCCAGTATGAATTCTCTGAAGTTGGGGAAGACCTGAGCTATTGGTGAAGGTTTTGCCACATTCTGTACATTTGTAAGTTACATCTCCAGTATGAATTCGCTGATGTTAAGTAGGATTTGAATTCTGATAAAAGACTTTGCCACACTTTGTACATTTATAAGGTTTCTCCCCAGTATGAATTTGCTGATGTTGATTAAGATTTGAGCAATAGATAAACACTTTAACACATTCCTTAGATTTATAAGTTTATAAGATTTCTGGCCAGTATGGATTCATTGATGGTGTCTAAGATGTGAACTCTTAAAGGCTTTACCAACATTTGAAAGGTTTCCAATCTGTATGAATTATCCAATATCTACTCAGATTGGATGAGTGAGTAAAGACTTTTATACATTTCTTACACTTGTTTTCTTTCTGTGGATTCTGAATAGTCTGCTGTTGAGTAAGTCCTGAAGATTGATTAGAAACTTTACCATATTCACTACAAATATACGTCTTCTCTCCAACATGAGTATCTTTATAGAAAGACTTGATATTTGATAAATGGAACATCATAGTTACTCAGAAATGTGCACAGTTTTATTAGGACCCTCAAGAAATGAAACAGCAACCAGTTCATGAAGGTTGTCACAAGCCAAGAAGAGCATTTTAGTTCTCACTGTGAAAGAGAAAGGTAATCACCAGACAAAATTTCATCATAGTTTAGCAGGAAGAAGGCAGCAGGTGATAGCCGTCTATGACAGAAACAGAAATAAATCCAGACTTTTCCAAAATCATTTCCAATGGAGCAGATCTTCTGAAAACACATGACGAAGAATGACTTCCTCACTGATGCTTGGCCCTCTCACCTGAGTCATCGGCTCAATCCATTCACACCTACCTGGGTACATGGCCATTGTCTGCATTCTCCTTATACTCCTGGGACCCTTCATTTGCTCCAGAAACGTGACCAGGTCCACCTAGAGACCACAAGACCTGTTCATCAGAGAATGGAATATTTGTTTTGCTAGAGATTCTTCACTTTCCAATCTAATACGTATCCAGGTGAGAAGAGAATGCATGGTAGAATGTTAAGACAGCCTAGAAAAAGATTTCCCCAAATGCTTTAGTGAAAGCACCTATACAACACTAGGGAGAAGGCAATGGCAACCCATTTCAGTACCCTTGCCTGGAAAAAGCCCATGGATGGAGGAACCTGGTGGGCTACAGTCCATGGAGTTGCTAAGAGTCAGAGACGACTGAGCGACTTCACTTTCACTTTTCACCTTCATGCATTGGAGAAGGAAATGGCAACCCACTCCAGTGTTCTTGCCTGGAGAATCCCAGGGACGGGGGAGCCTGGTGGGCTGCTGTCTATGGGGTCGCACAGACTCGGACACGACTGAAGCGACTTAGCAGCAGCAGCAGCATACAACACTAATACACGAAAATCAGATCCTGACATTCTGGTCACATACTACAAGGCAAAAGGAAGTAGTGGAAATTTGATTTGAAGAGGAGAGTGACACCATTTTATATCAGAACTTATAGAATTAGCACTAACCTAGATGTAGGCAGACTACATTAAGGAAGAAAAAAATTTAAATCATCATGAAGTCTTCATGGAAAAATTCATAATTTTCCATTTTCCCATAGAAAGCAGGGATCTGAAACGCTATTAAAAGAAGCAGAAGACGCCAAGATACAGTCTAGAAATGCAGGAACCAAAACCTTGAGAGTAGATAAGAGATTCTGGAAGGAAGTTATCCTCAACCAAAGTGGCCAAGTTCCTATAGTTCTCTAACATCAAGTCCCTGTACACTTCCCACGACTGAGGTCCAGGCAACCCACTCCTCGAGTGAAATCTATGGTCACATCCTGGAACATCAGCTGTCCCGGAAATACAAAGTACAGATGACATGTGGCTGTGAGAAGACTTCCTAATGTATCCCAAGATGACAAAAGCAAGCTCACAGAACTGGTTTCGATATAGGAGAGTGTTTGGTGTATACTTTTTACACAACAATATTTTCTACCATTTCAAACCCAAGAAATGACGAGATGGGACCCACAAACCATTTCAGAAACTATTCTGATCTGGAAGACAAATGATAAAATAATCAGAACGACATTGGCTTTTTTTTTTTTTTTTTTTGGCCACACCACCTGGCTTGTGGGATCTTAGTTCCCTGACCAGGGAACGAACCTGGGACCCCGCAGTGAAAGCCCCAAGTCCTAAGCACTAGGCCACCAAGGAATTTCTGGCATATTTCTTTTTGAGTGTTGTATTTGTATGACACAGGATGAATTATCTATCAAGGAACCAGGTAATATTTTTAAAAAGCATACTCTGATCCAAGAGTTCGTGAGTGGGCAAATGTGCCAGTTATTTCAACAAGCTTATTTTTTTTCTTAGTATTTTCAACAAGCTTCTTTTAACTAGTAATGTTGAAAATTCTGCTCCATGAATGACCGTTTTGAACAGTAATGACACACAATAAGTACTTATAATAAGTACTTGTAATAATAAGTAATGTAAGCATTCATACTTACTTTTGAATTTCAAGTGTTTTTACAAATTTTACAGTTCTAATAAGATAGCATCCTCAGTAGCAACAATCATTTTAACTATTTACTATATACTATATATCTTTCTGATAGTTTTTACAGAGTCTTGGATGTGCAACAGAAACAATTTAAAATCAATAATGTTGTTCCACCTTTCTGCAAATATATAGCAAACATTCCATACACAGTTTAAATTTATTTGCCTTTATGTACTCTAAACGTTAACTAATAATACACGGACAAATACACAGAGACAACTCTAAAGAAAGTTCACAGAAGTTTTTATAATTGTGAAGAACACAAAAAACAAGAAAAATAATCAATCAAATCATTTGAACATTTTCATGTATACATATACTAAAATGGAACTGTATCTTCATTTCACTAAAAGGAAACAATCTATGGCCATGGAAAATATGTAAGAACAATTTTCAAAGGTTAGAATAAATAAACATATTCATGAAATGATGATGGCTTTTGTATAAACCCTAGGTTTCTGCCTGCATGCACAGATGCACACATAAACACACTTAAGGGGAAACAACCTTCCATAAGTAACAGATCTTTAGGAAGAAACATTTTCAATCCACTTTTTTTTTTTTAAACTCAAGTGTATTTTAGGATTTATGGTAAGACAAACATTTACAAATTGTGCATGAAAGCATGCTAAGTCACATCAATCATGTCCAACTCTTTGCGACCCCATGGACTGCAGCCATCCAGACATCTCTGTCCATGGGATTTCCCAGGCAAGAATACTGGAGGGGGTTGCCATTTCCTTCTCCAGGTTGCCATTTCCTTTCCAACCCAAGCATCAAACCCAGGTCTCCTGCGTCGGTAGGCGTATTCTTTACCACTGAGCCACCTGGGTTCACTGAAAACAATTTTTCCTCTTTAAAAACACAATATGAGAAACACTCTACATTTTATTAGCAAATATACCATGACACCTATTTAGAACACATTTCCAGACCGATGTAAAGAAACTGTAAACCTTTACTGAAGCACATAAAGTCTGAAAATCACAAGTTTTACATGGAAGATGTAGTGACATAAAGACTTCAGTGACTGCAAATTCAGAACAATTCAAACTCAAAACAAACATGGATATTTCAAATATAAGACTCAGCTGTATCTAGGGGAGCCAGCATAATTTTGAATTCAAAAAACAAAAAACACCTAAATAGAGGGAACCTGCCAAATTACAGATGGAGCTACCACTGTATAGACTAGCTGAAATTTCAAAATTAATGAAGCAAAATAGCTTACAAGGTAGCCAAAGAAGCCCATCTAAAGAGAGACTTAGACATTATTTTGAACAATAAAATAGAAGGTTTAAACACAACAAATATTTTGTAAGCATGTAACAGGTGAGGTATTCCAAGGTAATATCAAAAATCAGAGGGGGAAAAAAAATCAAAGGGCATAAAGGAAACATTAAGGTTTCAACATTGTGTAATAAATAATTTAGGGACTTGCTTGATGCTCCAGTGGGTAGAAATCTACCTGTCAATGAAGGGGACATAGCTTCCATCCCTGATCAGGGAAGATCCCACAAGCCTCGGAGCAACTAAGCTGGTGTGCCACAACTACTGAAGCCCACCTGCTCCAGAGCCTGCCAGTTATTAATACAACCACTGAACCCGTGCCTTAGAGCCAGAGCTCCACACAACATAGTAGCGCCTCCTAATCACAATAGAGAAAGCCCAAGCCCATCAGCAAAATCCCAGTATAACCAAAACTAAATAAATACTAAAACTAAAAAAAAAAAAAAAAAAAGAATTTCACAGGCTTTGGTCCCCAGGTTCTGGAAGTTTTTAAACTACTCTTGGAATTTAAGTTTTTTCACTCTTGAAATTTCCTTAGTGACTGCAGTGGCTTTATTACTCTCCGTGGGCCCTGATAATTTATGCTAACAAGATGACTTATGGTGGGCCCCCAGTATAATAATGGGGTGATTCAGTGAAAGGTCACGCCGACCGCGGGCAGAAAGCACGGAGAGCGCCAGCAAGAGGCCCCCGCCAGAAGGTCCCGGAGCCAGCCATCCACCAATCAACAGCCCGTTGCCAGGCAGACTGATGGACACAGAGTCGCCAAGACGCAGGCCAATTAAAAACCTACACGAGGCCATATAGACCATCCAGCACCTCAGGGTCCGATCCTTACCGTATATGGAAAAGGCCTGTCACATCCTCAGTCACCGGGGTATAAAAGTGCCGCCTCCCTTCCCACAAGTTGCAGACTCCCGCTCTTCCCTGCTCGCACCTGGGAGTTCTGCCCGAGAGCGATTGCCCAATAAAGCCTCTTGATCACCCCTCTGGCGCTCTTTCTGTCTTGCCGCGGTGCATTCTTACACTCAGGTTGTGAGGGTGGCCATTTCCCAAAGACCAATGAAGTGACTAGAGGTTTGGGGCTTTGAGCCAGGTGGGCTTATTAGCCCAACCTCTAAGGAGGGGAGAATGCTGGAGATGATATCAACCACACCTATGTAGCTAAACCCCAATAAAAACTCAGGACTTAAAAGCTTGAGTGAGTTTCTTTGGCTGGCAATACTCTGTTTCCTGTCACACGGATGTGCCAGGAGGGCAATGGGTCCCTTGGAATGATGACTATGGGTAAGTCCAAATAAACCCATTCAGAAGTTAAGAAGCTTATGAAGTCCAAAGAAACAGCATTTCAGGAAAGAGAGACAGAACAAACAAACAAAAGGACTATACCTCTTCTCTCAGAACGAGTCATTTCTGACTCCTTGCTTTCCTCTTCCTCTGGGCTTCCTTCTCAGGCAAGATGAGTCTTGGGACGTGACCCCTGAGTGTTGAAAATACTTAAAAAAACACACCGAGGTCCCTGTAACACAGCCCCACACAGAGGGAGGATCTCAACAGGTAAAACTCAATCCTCTACAGCCACTGACACAGCAGGGATTCAGGAACACAGAATCAAACAAGGTGTTTTTAGTTTTATTCTTTTCTTCAGAACTCGCAGCCCTTCCTGTGAAAACCACATGTTCTATTCTGACCCTGCCCTTCAAATGAAACTAACCAAACTGGTCACATGGAGCACAGCCTTGTCCAACTCAATGAAACTATCAGCTATGCCATATTTGGCCAGTCATGTTTCTCATGACTTTGACATACATTGAATGCAATGTATAAATATCTGAAAGAATATATAATTTATATAACACACATTGAATACGATAAATATGTGTCTGAAGATACACATGCAGTGAGAAACTGCAAAGGAACATGTGAGTGTGTGCATTAATACACATTTACTCAAAGAATTTAAAAATGCTAGACCACACCTGGGCACTTCAGAATTGCAGATGATTTACTGAAAACTGCAAATCTTATACATTTGTCAGTTAATCTATTCTGTCTACTCTTCTTGGAATTCATTTCCTTAAATGTCAGGAGGCTATGTTTTTTAAGGAACTTCCACACTGTCCTCCCATGTGACTGCAGCAGTTTACATTCCGTCCAGCCATGTAGGAGGTTCCCTGATCTCCAGGCCTCTCCAGCGTTTATGATATTATCAGTGGGCTTTTTGCTAGTTGTTATTCTGACTGGCATGAGGTGATACATCACTGCAGTTTGGTTGTGCATTTCTTATTATTTAGCGATGGTGAGCATCTTTCATTTGCCTCTTGCGCATCAAAAAGAGCAAGTTGCCCCACCCAGGCTCAGCAGTTGTGGCGCACAGGCTTAGTCTCCCCAAAGCATGTGGAGTATTCCTGGCCCACGATGAAGCCCAGGTTCCTTGCCCTGTCAGATGGATTCTTAAGCACTGGGTTATTAATCGGTTCTGTTTTGTTTTTCCTTTTGAGATGTATATATATTTTTTGGAAAATAATTGCTTTACAATGTTGTGTCAGATTCTGCTGTACAACTTCATCAATCAGCCATAAGCATATGCATACCCACTCTCTCCTGAGCCTCCCGCCCACGATCTCCATCTCACCCCTCTAGCCATCACGGAGCACCGAGCTGAGCTCTCTGAGCTGCACAGCAGCTTCCCTCTTGCTACCTGTTTCACACACTGTGGTGAATACATGTCAAGGCTATTCTCTCAACTGGTCCCCTCTCATTCTCCGGCTGTGTCCACAGGTCTGTTCTCTATATTTGTGAAAATATTCTGTTAACATATATATATATGGAATCTAGAAAATGTTATTGGTGAACCTATTTAATGAGCAGGACTCGTGGTGCAGATGTAGATTTTAAACTTTTTTATATTAAGCTTTCAAGGTATAAAATACATGGACGATCATTCCATGCATTTTACTGTGCGAAGGAAGCCCATCTGAAAATGCTACAAAAAGTAAGATTTTTACAGCATGGCATTCTGGTGTAGGTAAATGTTCTTATGTACTCCATCGTGTCTGATTCTTTGCGATTCCATGGACTGTAGCCTGCCAGGCTCCTCGGTCCAAGGGATTTTCCAGGCAAAAATACTGGAGAGGGTTGCCATTTTCTTCTCCAGGGGATCTTCCAGACCCAGGGATCAAACTCGGGTCTCCCACATGCAGGCAGACTCTACTATCTGAGCCACCAGATAATCTGTTTCATGCGTTAATTTATGGGTAAGTTCACTTATGACCTAACACTGAACATTATTTCCTTTGTTGGTCACCAGATAGATTTTAGGGCATCATTTTCAAAGGCATCTGTCCCTGCCCATATACACTGTTAACCCAATGTCCACTGCTGCCACTGGTTTATTTTTAAAGAAAGCTGTGATGGAAACACCTCCAGGCCCCTGGTCTTGAAGTAGGAGGCCCCTCACCTGCAGAGAGGTATTCACAGTGCAAATCATTTTGTGAAAACCTTTGTCCCCAGGATACAGAGGGGAGTAACAAAAAAAAACCAAACCAAAACTAAGGACTCAGGCCACCTTTCATAGAAATCTGAGAGCAAAGCCTTGCTGGAACCCAGGGCCCCCAGGTGATTCCCACCAAATACTCACCCCTACTCTTCCCTCCCCCAAAGGCACAGGCACTAGCCTAGCAGGGAAACACCCATCCTAAAAAGAGCCCCTCCCCAGGGAATCAGGCTGACATTCTTTATTTCTAGAAGATTCTGCTCTCAACCCTCCAGAGCTCCGGGGCAGGGAGAGCTGAGGCCTCCAGCTCAAGGCTTCTGGAAGCAGGTCTGCCTCCTGCATAGTTTCAAAAACCCTCTGAGTCAGGTAGCTCAAAAGTTGGGTCCATTACCTCTTGTGAATTGTTCTGGGGCCTCCTGTCTCCAACGCGAAAAGAGAGAACTCTAGGGGTGGTCTGCAAAGAGAGTGGGGAAAGTGAGCACCAGCCCCAGGATGTGATTAGCATATCAGCGAAATCTTGATTACCCACTACAGCTCAGGGACAGAGGAAGTCAGAAAAGAGCTCGGAAAAGGGAGAGAGAAACAAGAGGTTCTCCTCTTTTTCACTGCAGCAGTTGAAGGTGAAAGAAAGAGCTGTGTGCATGCCTTTAGAGATATTTTCTCAGCATGTACGCTGTTTTGGGACTTAACATCCCCAAAGAAGACGCAGAGCAGGAGGAAGAAGAGGAGGAAATGGCAGCTTCTCAGGTAAACGTCCTGTCCCGGGTCTGGGGCTGTGTCTGCTTTTCCTTCTGATGCCTGAGAAGCTGCAAACCTTTACTTCTCTGATTCCGGTTTTTCCCCCTGGGGATTTGTTGTTATCAGCTTCTTCTTTTTTCTTTTTTTCTTATAAAAGTGAAGACTGGCTCTTTAGACTGCTTCTCCCTTGTGTCCCACAGCCTTTTCTTCATTCTATCCTGGCTTTCTACAGACCATGATGAATTCTCAAGAAGAATCAGTGACTTCCCTTTGTGAGAAATGAACATGGGGGTCACTGGTATCTGAGATTCCCATTGGAATGTGGTTTGTGTTGGGATCCGAGGGAAATAAGGAAATGCTGTGATGAGTTCACGTGTAGATGCAATTCAGGTCTATAGA
This sequence comes from Moschus berezovskii, assembly GCF_049115385.1. Classification (NCBI taxonomy): domain Eukaryota; kingdom Metazoa; phylum Chordata; class Mammalia; order Artiodactyla; family Moschidae; genus Moschus; species Moschus berezovskii. The sequence continues at coordinate 4,696,948 of NC_142481.1, forward strand.
ACAGGAGTTTTAAAACTGCCCTGATAAATAGAATGAACTCAGCAGTCCAGAATTTCTTAGAAAATTTTCAGAAATCAAAAAATACCAGAGACTATCCTGCTTCAAGAAGAAAAACTATTACATATACTATTAGGTTACAGATCATGGGAGGAATATATGCAGCGGAATTAGCATAAAATTATTATTTTTCATAATAGATAGAGATCATGGTTTTCATAATGTTGCCAAGATACCTGGCAGTGATAATACATTTTTCCATGTACTTCTTACCCCATGATGTTGGATGTTCACTGGTTCAGGTGCTTCTGTGAGATTCCCATGTATGAAGTTTTTTTTTTTTTCTATCTTTAGAAAGGGTCCCTGGAGAAGGGGATGGCTACCCATTCCAGTATTCTTGCCTGGAGAATCCCATGAGGAGCCTGGCAGGCTACAGTCCCTGGGGTTGCAAAGAATAGGACACGACTGAGTGGCAAACATTTTTCTTGCTTTTAGTACTATTTAGGAATACAGAAATTTCTGTAAACTTTCAGTAGAGTTGTTTCTGTATATTTGTCTGTGTTTTATTACAGTCTAGAGATGAAAGTGAAAGAGGAGAGTGAAAAGGTTGGCTTGAAGCTCAACATTCAGAAAACAAAGATCATGGCATCTGGTCCCATCACTTCATGGGAAATGGATGGAAAAACAGTGGAAACAGTGTCAGACTTTGTTTTTTTGGGCTCCAAAATCACTGCAGATGCTGATTGCAGCCATGAAATTAAAAGACGCTTGCTCCTTGGAAGGAAAGTTATGACCAACCTTGATAGTATATTAAAAAGCAGAGACATTACTTTGCCAACCAAGGTCCGTCTAGTCAAGGCAATGGTTTTTCCCGTGGTCATGTATGGATGTGAGAGTTGGACTGTGAAGAAAGCTGATCGCCGAAGAATCGATGCTTTTGAACTGTGGTGTTGGAGAAGACTCTTGAGAGTCCCTTATACTGCAAGGAGATCCAACCAGTCCATTCTAAAGGAGATCAATCCTGGATGTTCATTGGAGGGACTGATGCTAAAGCTGAAACTCCAATACTTTGGCCACCTCATGCGACGAGTTGACTCACTGGAAAAGTCTCTGATGCTGGGAAGGGTTGGGGGCGGAAGGAGAAGGGGACGACGGAGAATGAGATGGCTGGATGGCATCACCGACTCTGTGGACATGAGTTTGAGTGAACTCCGGGAGTTGGTGATGGACAGGGAGGCCTGGCGTGCTGTGATTCATGGGGTCGCGGAGAGTCGGACACGACTGAGCGACTGAACTGAACTGAACTGAGAGTCCATAAACTGATGTAAAATTTCAGCTCTGCCATTTAAAGAATGTTTGTTAAAATATTTTCCAAAGGATGCAAGAGCAACGTTATTGATTTTAAATTATTTCTGTTGCACATTCAAGACTCTGAAAAACTGTCAGAAAGGTGTATCAGTTCGGTTCAGTTGCTCAGTCGTGTCTGACTCTTTGTGACCCCGTGAATCGCAGCACGCCAGGCCTCCCTGTCCATCACCAACTCCCAGAGTTTACTCAAACTCATGTCCATCGAGTTGGTGATGCCATCCAGCCATCTCATCCTCTGTCATCCGCTTCTCCTCCTGCCCCCAATTCCTCCCAGCATCCGGGTCTTTTCCAATGAGTCAACTCTTCCCATGAGGTGGCCAAAGTATGGGAGTTTCAGCTTCAGCATCAGTCCTTCCAATGTACACTCTGGATTGATCTCCTTCAGAATGGACTGGTTGGATCTCTTTGCAGTCCAAGGGAATCCTTCGAGAGTCTTCTCCAACACCACAGTTCAAAAGCATCAATTCTTTGGCGATCAGCTTTCTTCACAGTCCAACTTTCACATTCATACATGACCACTGGAAAAACCATAGCCTTGACTAGACAGACCTTGGTAGGCAAAGTAATGTCTCTGCTTTTTAATATGCTATCTAGGTTGGCATAACTTACTCCAAGGAGTAAGCGTCTTTGACTTTCATGGCTGCAATCAGCATCTGCAGTGATTTTGGAACTTCAAAAAATAAAGTCTGACACTCTTTCCACTGTTTGCCCATCTATCTCCCATGAAGTGATGGGACCAGATGCCATGATCTTAGTTTTCAAAATGTTGAGCTTAAAGCCAACTTTTTTACTTTTCTCTTTCACTTTCATTAAGAGGCTCGTTTGTTCCTCTTCACTTTCTGCCAAAAGGGTGGTGTCATTTGCATATCTGAGGTTATTGATATTTCTCCCGGCAACCTTGATTCCAGCTTGTGCTTCCTCCAGCCCAGGGATCCTCATGATGTACTCCGCATATAAGTTAAATAAGCAGGGTGACAATATACAGCCTTGACATAGTCCTTTTCCTATTTGGAACCAGTCTGTTGTTCCATATCCAGTTCTAACTGTTGCTTCCTGACCTGCATGTATCAGTTCAGTTCAGTTTAGTTCAGTCGCTCAGTCGTGTCTGACTCTCCGCGATCCCATGAATCACAGCACACCATGCCTCCCTGTCCATCACCAACTCCCGGAGTTCACTCAAACTCATGTCCATAGAGTCGGTGATGTCATCCAGCCATCTCATTCTCTGTCGTCCCCTTCTCCTCCCGCCCCCAACCTTTCCCAGCATCAGAGTCTTTTCCAGTGAGTCAACTCATCGCATGAGTTAGCCAAAGTATTGCAGTTTCAGCTTTAGCATCAGTCCTTCCAATGAACACCCAGGATTGATCTCCTTTATATAGTAGATGCTAAATAGATAAAATAATTCTTGCTACCAAGGTTACTACTATGAGACCTGTAAAATCTGTAGAACACTTGAAGTTCAAAGTTAAGTATGAATTCTTTCCTTACTATTCTACCTCATAGCTCTTCAAAATGGTCATTCATGGAACGGAATTTTCAACATTACTAGTTCAAATAAGCTTGTTAAAAATGTGGCATATTGGTCCCACTCCAGAATGTTTGGATTGGAATGTGTTTTTTAAGAATATTTCCAGTTTTTTTTTTTTTTTTTGGATACTCAGTTTATCCTGTATCACATGAGTACAATACTCAAAAATAAATATGCCAACATTTATTTTATATTTTATTTTGGGGATCATCTCTCTCCTCTTTTCTTGGGGTTAAAAATACGGTGAAAATATTTCTGTGTAAAAATTATATTCTTGTGTAATAGCAGGCACTCTCCTAAAGGAAAACCAGGTTTCTGAACTTGCTGTTTCCATCTTGGTTCACATAAGGAAGTCTTCCCACGGCCACATGGCATCTGTACTTTGCATTTCAGGGACGACTGACATTCTGGGATGTGGCCATAGATTTTAATCAAGAGGAGTGGGAATGCCTGGCCCTCGGTCAGCGGGAATTGTACAGGGACGTGATGTTAGAGAACTATGGGAACCTGGCCTCCTTGGGTGAGGACAACTTCCTTCCAGAATAGCTTACCCACCCACTAGGTTTTGGTTCCTTCATTTCTAGAATGTCTCCTGAAATTTTCTGCGTCCCACAGTAGTTTCAGATGTCTGCTTTCTAGGGGGAAATGAGTATCTGTGAGTTTAGAAAGAAAAGCTTCATGATGATTCGTTATGCTGGTAAGCTTTTTCTTCCTTGATGTACTCTGCCTCCTTCATTCTAGGTTAGTGGTAATTGTTTAAGTTCTGTGGTGTTAAATAGTTGCACCCTCTCTTAATCTCACATTTACACACTTACTTTTGGCTTAGCAGTACTTGACCAAATTCTCAGGATCTGATTGTTATGTATTTATTAGTGTTGTATAGGTGCTTTGAATAAAGGATTTGGGGAGATCATTCTCTAGGCTTTAGTAACATTCTCCCATGCATTCCTGTCTCACCTGAATACATACAGGATTGGACACAGATGAATCTCTAAGAACACTAATATTCCTTTCTCTGATGAACAGGTCTTGTGGTCTCTCAGCTGGACCTGGTCTCCTTTCTGGAGCAATTGAATGATCCCAGGAGTATAAGGACAATGGAGACAACAGACATATACCCAGTAGGTATGAACGGACTCAGATGAGAGGTCCAAGGAGCAGTGAGGAAGTCATCCTTTGTCAGGTGGTTCTGGAAGATCTCCCTCAGTGGAAATGGTTTTGGAAAACCTGGGTTTATTTCTGCTACTGTCATAGAAATGTATCAGCTGCCCCATTCTCTCCCTTAAATCATGCATGAATTCATCTCCAGTGATTACTTTTCTCCATCACAGTGTGAACTAAAAGTTCCTCTTGGCTTGTGACAAACTGCATTCATTGGTTGCTCTTCCATTTCTTGGGGCTCCTAGGAAAACTGTGCCATTTATGAGGAACTGTATGACAGTCCTTTTAAAGTTTCTTTCTACCTCTAGACAAAAATGTCTGCGTGAAGTGGTAGACAAACTGCTAAACTTCTAGGAATACTGGGGACAGGTTTTTGTTTTCTGATTTATAACTTCTTATCCACTGGGAGCTAGAGATAGGACCTTCTAAACAAATTACAAATTCGAGTAATTTTTCACTGCAGAAAGCAAAACCTCATGAAAATGAAAGACTGCACATCTCAGGTTGACTTCAAAGTTTTTCTTTTCCTTATATGATTTCATATTAAATATCTCAAGTGTATTCGTCCTTATTCTAAAATGCTAAACTACATTAATATATTCAATTACCTCATAGAATTTTAAAATAAATTGGCATAAAAGCTTAGCACATTTTCCACCCATATTATTAATGGTTGATTCAAACTGTAAGAATTTCTAGATTATAAAAAGAAATCTTTTTAAAAAGTTCTAGTTGGAATACAACTGTTTTATAATTTTGTTCTACTGTACACCAAAAAGAATCAATTACACCTATCAGTCAGCTCATTCAGTCCCTCAGTCATGTCCCGTTCTTTGCAACCCCATTGACTGCAGCACACCAGGCTTCGCTCTCCAAAACCAACATCTGGAGCCTGGTCAAACTCATGTCCACCAAGTCTGTGATGCCATACAACAATCTCATCCTCTGTTGTCCCCTTCTCCTCCTGC